>NC_138299.1:100247500-100302500 GCF_965601325.2 Salmo salar | reverse complement strand
AGGGCAACAACCCAGCAGCAGGACCGCTACCTCCGCCTTTGTGCAAGGAGGAGCAGGAGGAGCACTGCCAGAGCCCTGCAAAAGGACCTCCAGCAGGCCACAAATGTGCATGTGTCTGCTCAAACGGTCAGAAACAGACTCCATGAGGGTGGTATGAGGGCCCGGCGTCCACAGGTGTGGGTTGTGCTTACAGCCGAACACCGTGCAGGACGTTTGGCATTTGCCAGAGAACACCAAGATTGGCAAATTCGCCACTGACGCCCTGTGCTCTTCACAGATGAAAGCAGGTTCACACTGAGCACATGTGACAGACGTGACAGTCTGGACACACCGTGGAGAACATTCTGCTGCCTGCAACATCCTCCAGCATGACTGGTTTGGCGGTGGGTCAGTCATGGTGTGGGGTGGCATTTCTTTGGGAGGCCGCACAGCCCTCCATGTGCTCGCCAGAGGTAGCCTGACTGCCATTAGGTACCGAAATGAGATCCTCAGACCCCTTGTGAGACCATATGCTGGTGCGGTTGGCCCTGGGTTCCTCCTAATGCAAGACAATGCTAGACCTCATGTGGCTGGAGTGTGTCAGCAGTTCCTGCAAGAGGAAGGCATTGATGCTATGGACTGGCCCGCCCGTTCCCCAGACCTGAATCCAATTGAGCACATCTGGGACATCATGTCTCGCTCCATCCACCAACGCCACGTTGCACCACAGACTGTCCAGGAGTTGGCGGATGCTTTAGTCCAGGTCTGGGAGGAGATCCCTCAGGAGACCATCCGCCACCTCATCAGGAGCATGCCCAGGCGTTGTAGGGAGGTCATACAGGCACGTGGAGGCCACACACACTACTGAGCCTCATTTTGACTTGTTTTAAGGACATTACATCAAAGTTGGATCAGCCTGTAGTGTGGTTTTCCACTTTAATTTTGAGTGTGACTCCAAATCCAGACCTCCATGGGTTGATAAATTGGATTTCCATTGATTATTTCTGTGTGATTTTGTTGTCAGCACATTCAACTATGTAAAGAAAAAAGTATTTAATAAGATTATTTATTTCATTCAGATCTAGGATGTGTTATTTTAGTGTTCCCTTTATTTTTTTGAGCAGTGTATATTTTACCTTTATTTAACTAGGCAAGTCTGTTAAGAACAAATTCTTATTTTCAATGACGGCCTAAAAAACAGTGGGTTATCTGCCGTGTTCAGGGGCAGAACGACAGATTTTTACCTTGTCAGCTCGGGGATTCGAACTAGCAACCTTTTGGTTACTAGTCCAACGCTCTAACCACTAGTTTCAGCTTGCCTGGTGACATCAACAGGTGGTAAATTGGTTAATAGACCAATAACAAAGAGAGTTCCAAACCACTCTGCCAATAACAGCTATACGTTTTCCCCTCCCCACTCAGACCACTCCAATACAGTCCTTTCTTCCAAAAAATATTTTTTGCTAAAAAGTCCAAATATTTGTGTCCATTTTCATGGAAAACTATTAGAGGAAGGTACTAAATTGTTACCCAGAAATTATTTGATATTGATATACAAACAAATGGGAATATACAGTATGTCTGAATATGTCTGAGTTCCACTCAAGTCAAGTCAAGCCATAGACGTCAGACACATTACCTAGAAATTCATCCTTGAGACAGTGACAAAGCAACTCTTATGTAACAACTGTCATTCAGATTCACAGAGCCTGTATTCAGCATGTAATCAACTACAGGACCTCAAGTCTTATGAAATATCAACCATACTCTACGACTCATAATGTCAACCGTACTCTACGACTCATAATGTCAACCGTACTCTACGACTCATAATGTCAACCGTACTCTACGACTCATAATGTCAACCGTACTCTACGACTCATAATATCCAATCGTACTCTACGACTCATAATATCAACCGTACTCTACGACTCATAATATCCAACCGTACTCTACGACTCATAATATCAACCGTACTCTACGACTCATAATATCCAACCGTACTCTACGACTCATAATATCAACCGTACTCTACGACTCATAATATCCAACCGTACTCCACGACTCGTAATATCAACTGTACTCTACGACTCGTAATATCAACTGTACTCTACGACTCGTAATATCAACCGTACTCTACGACTCGTAATATCAACTGTACTCTACGACTCATAATATCAACCGTACTCTACGACTCATAATATCAACCGTACTCTACGACTCGTATATATCAACTGTACTCTATGGCTATAATACTATAATAGCTACTGAGTCTAAAACCTTTCAGTTATTTTACAGTCTGTAGAACAAATGCCCTAGACCACACCAAGGACTAAATGTCAAATATTGTATGGTCTTATTACTGGACTGCACTTGTAGTTATTTTTCTATTCATTTAATTTAGTTATTCACATTGAGAAATTCCTTCCTCCTCCTAATCCTCCATTGTGAACGTAATGTAAATTACTGGATTTCTGGCTGCTTTCACATGCTTTGTTATAAACGTCAAATACCCAAAGGGATTTTAGCACTCTCGCTGATCTCTGGAGAGGTTGAGTGAGTAACAATGTAGACATGTGTCCTTTAAACCGTTCATCATGCCTTTGTCTTGTAGCTATTCCTCTTGGAACTCCATGATAGATCTGTGCAGGGACGCAACCTAGGTTTTCAAAAATGGGGTGGGAGGGGTCATAAATTGTTATTATTATTTTATTTTTTTATTTTTTGTTGTTGGTCCAGTCGGATAAACACTCCAAACAGCCCCTCGGAGGTGTCCGCATGGTCCTAAAGCACATCGTAGCCTTGTTTTGAATCACATTCCAATGATAAAACTGAGAGGGGGATAAAAATGCAATTTCAGATATACCCTAACCCCCCCCCCCCCCCCAGGGTTAAGGTATATCCTAGATCTCTGTCTTATAATCCCTGCATTACTATTCTGTAGTTCTACAACCGCCCGCTTTGATTCCACATGTTGCCTTGGCTGAGAACATTTTCATCGTCATTAAACTGCATACGGTACAGTACTCTAAACTGTAAAAGGCTATCAACCTACTCTGAAGTTCAGGACGATATTGAGTCCTAACTATCAGAGAGAGCAAACACTCACAAATCATCATGACTGACTTAAGCAGATTTCCCAGACTCAGACATGGTCTCTCTTAAATACCTCTCATTTAATTGTGTTCTGAGCCTGTCTTGTGCCTCTATGTAGAAAACATTGACTTCTTGTTACCCAAAAACCCTATCAGTTTCAGGAGAGATGTTCTGTGGAATATTATCCTCAGTCAAACCACTGTTCTGTTCCCAGCAGGCTCTGGTTACTCACATCAGACATGTGTACACACCACACACACACACACACACACACACACACACACACACACACACACACACACACACACACACACAGTTCTGAAGTTAAGCTTTTTGTCATTGTACTTTCTTCAATTTGAGAAGATCCCAAAATAATTAAGACAAAAGACTTTGAAGTCAGATTGGTAGCCTCAGGACATTCTTATTCTGTTATTGTTGCTGTTGTTGTTATGACCCAACGATGCAGTGGCCAGTCACTGAGAACATTATGCAGAGTTGACAGTGTACTGGAAATAAAGGCTTAGAATTTAAAGCAAACATCTCTTTATATTTAGAACCCAACCACATTCTTCTTTTAGAATATTCCCTCTTTCATGTATTTAATTACATTTTGTTCCCTTAGTTCACTCTCTCTCCTGCAACTCTGTGTGTATAAAGATCCTTGTTGTTCAGCCATTACTGTAGTGTACTAGCTCGTATGATCAAATAATACACAGTGCCTCTTCCTGTTGACCGTGTTTGTCTCTTTAAACCATGAAGCTTCTTCCTGTTGACTGTGTCTGTCTCTTTAAACCATGAAGCTTCTTCCTGTTGACCATGTCTGTCTCTTTAAACCATGAAGCTTCTTCCTGTTGACCGTGTCTGTCTCTTTAAACCATGAAGCCTCTTCCTGTTGACCGTGTCTGTCTCTTTAAACCATGAAGCCTCTTCCTGTTGACCGTGTCTGTCTCTTTAAACCATGAAGCTTCTTCCTGTTGACCGTGTCTGTCTCTTTAAACCATGAAGCTTCTTCCTGTTGACCATGTCTGTCTCTTTAAACCATGAAGCTTCTTCCTGTTGACCGTGTCTGTGCCTGTCTCTGTAGATTGTGACTTAGAGACATAGCTGTTCTCTTTAATTTCAATAGGTCGGACTCGTGCACTTGAAAGCGCTCTAAAGGGATAAAACCTGGGAGCGACTAGCATGATGTCATAGGGGGGATGACATAACGCTATTTGATAGACTGTCAGTTGTACGCTGTGACTGTTTAAGACAGGCTTGGCCCTGTCTCTGTGCCATCACTCCATTCCTCTCCTCCTCTCTCTTGTCCTCTCCTCTCGTTCAGGCTCACGTGGCTACTGTCGATTTCCACATTCATCAGCTCCCATTGCCTAGCTCGCAGTTCAAGCTTGTGTTCTTAAAAAGCTCATGGATCCCACTAATATCAACCAAGCAAAATTGGCTCCTATCTATCTATCTATCTATCTATCATCTATCTATCTATCTATCTATCTATCTATCTATCTATCTATCTATCTATCTATCTATCTATCTATCTATCTATCTATCTATCTATCTATCTATCTATCTATCTATCTATCTATCTATCTATCTATCTATCTATCTATCTATCTATCTATCTATCTATCTATCTATCTATCTATCTATCTATCTATCTATCTATCTATCTATCTATCTATCTATCTATCTATCTATCTATTCATATAAATTCAAGGGGCTTTATTGGCATGGGAAACATATGTTAACATTGTCAAAGCAAGTGAGGTAGATAATATACAAAAGTGAAATAAACAATAAAAATGAACAGTAAACATTACACTCACAGAAGTTCCAAAAGCATAAAGACATTACAAATGTCATATTATGTATATATACACTGTTGTAACGATGTACAAGTGGTTAACATACAAAAGGGAAAATAAAGAAGCATGGGTTGTATGGGTTGTATTTACAATGGTGTTTGTTCTTCACTGGTTGACCTTTTCTTGTGGCAACAGGTCACACATCTTGCTGCTGTGATGGCACACTGTGGTATTTCACCAAGTAGATATGGAAGTTTATAAAAATCGGTTTTGTTTTCGAATTCTTTGTGGATCTGTGTAATCTGAGGGAAATATGTGTCTCTAATATGGTCATACATTGGGCAGGAGGTTAGGAAGTGCAGCTCAGTTTCCGCCTCATTTTGTGGGCAGTGTGCACATAGCCTGTCTTCTCTTGAGAGCCAGGTCTGCCTACGGCAGCCTTTCTCAATAGCAAGGCTATGCTCACTGAGTCTGTTCATAGTCAAAGCTTTCCTTAAGTTTGGGTCAGTCACAGTGGTCAGGATTTCTGCCACTGTGTACTCTCTGTTTAGGGCCAAATAGCATTCTAGTTTGCTCAGTTTTTTTGTTAATTCTTTCCAAAGTGTCAAGTAATTATCTTTTTGTTTTCTCATGATTTGGTTGGATCTAATTGTGTTGCTGTCCTGGGGCTCTGTGGAGTGTGTTTGTGTTTGTGAACAGAGCCCCAGGACCAGCTTGCTTAGGGGACTCTTCTCCATGTTCATCTCTCTGTAGGTGATGGCTTTGTTATGGAAGGTTTGGGAATCGCTTCCTTTTAGGTGGTTGTAGAATTTAACAGCTCTTTTCTTGATTTTGACAATTAGCGGGTATCGGCCTAATTCTGCTCTGCATGCATTATTTGGTGTTCTACGTTGTACACAGAGGTTCTTTTTGCAGAATTCTGCCTGCAGAGTGTCAATTTGGTGTTTGTCCCATTTTGTGAATTCTTGGTTGGTGAGCGGACCCCAGACCTCACAACCATAAAGGGCAATGGGCTCTAACTGATTCAAGTATTTTTAGCCAGACCCTGATTGGTATGTCAAATTTTATGTTCCTTTTGATGGCATAGAATGCCCTTCTTGCCTTGTCTCTCAGCTCGTTCACAGCTTTGTGGAAGTTACCTGTGGCGCTGATGTTTAGGCCGAGGTATGTATAGTTTTTTGTGTGCTCTAGGGCAACGTGTCTAGATGGAATTTGTTTTTGTGGTCCTGGCGACTGGACTTTTTTGGAACACCATTATTTTTGTCTTACTGAGATTTACTTTTTTGGCTTTTTTGAAATCAACAAAGCATGAGAAGACTTTGCCTTTGTTTTGGTTTGTTTGTTTGTCAATTAAGGTGTGCAGGGTGAATACGTGTTCTGTCGTATTGTAATTTGGTAAAAAGCCAAATTGACATTTGCTTAGTACATTGTTTTCACTGAGGAAATGTACGAGTCTGCTGTTAATGATAATGCAGGGGATTTTACCAAGATTGCTGTTGACACATATCCCACGGTAGTTATTGGGGTCAAATTTGTCTCCACTTTTGTGGATTGGGATGATCAGTCCTTAGTTCCAAATATTAGGGAAGATGCCAGAGTTAAGGATGATGTTAAAGAGTTTAAGTATAGCCAATTGGAATTTGTTGTCTGTATATTTGATCATTTCATTGAGGATACCATCAACACCACATGCCTTTTTGGGTTGTTGGGGTTTTAAATTGTCCTGTAATTCATTCAAGGTAATTGGAGAATCCAGTGGGTTCTGGTAGTCTTTAATAGTTGATTCTAAGATGTGTATTTGATCATGTAAATGTTTTTGCTGTTTGTTCTTTGTTGGAGAAGTGGTTTATCCAAACATCTCCATTTTGGATAGATAATTGTTTGTGTTGTTGTTTGTTTTAGTGTTTTCCAATTTTCTCAGAAGTGGTTAGAGTCTATGGATTCTTCAATTACATTGAGCTGATTTCTGATGTGCTGTTCCTTCTTTTTCCATTGTGTATTTCTGTATTGTTTTAGTGATTCACCATAGTGAAGGCGTAGACTCAGGTTTTCTGGGTCTCTATGTTTTTGGTTGGACAGGTTTCTCTATTTCTTTCTTAGATATTTGCATTTTTCATCAAACCATTTGTCATTGTTGTTCATTTTCTTCGGTTTCTTCTTTCGATTTGAGATGTTTAGATTTGATAGGGAAGCTGAGAGGTCAAATATACTGTTGAGATGTTCTACTGCCAAGTGTACACCTTCACTCTTACAGTGGAACGTTTTATCCAGGAAGTTGTCTAAAAGGGATTGACTTTGTTGCTGCCTAATTGTTTTTTGGTTGGTTTCCACACTACTTCCCTTCCATCTATAGCATTTCTTAATATTACTCAGTTCCTTTGGCTTTGATGCCTCATGATTAAGTTTTGCTCTCTGTTCAAGTAGACTGTGATTTGACTGTGGTCTGATAGGGGTGTCAGTGGGCTGACTGTGAACGCTCTGAGAGACTCTGGGTTGATGTCAGTGATAAAGTAGTCAACAGTACTACTGCCAAGAGATGAGCTATAGGTGTACCTACCGTAGGAGTCCTCTCAAAGCCTACCATTGATTATGTACATACCCAGCGTGCGACAGAGCTGCAGGAGTTGTGACCCGTTTTTGTTGGTTATGTTGTCATAGTTGTGCCTAGGGGGGCACATGGGGGAGGGAATGCTGTCACCTCCAGGCAGGTGTTTGTCCCACTGTTTGCTGAGGGTGTCGGGTTCTTGTTCTTGTAACCTAGAGGGCAACCAGTGGGTCCGTCTCCTCTATACCATGTTTCTTGTAGGATGACAATGTCTGTATTTCCGATTTCTTTGATGAAGTCCAGGTTCCTGATCTTTAGGCCAAAGGCAGATGACCTCAGGCCTTGGATATTCCAGGATGAGTTAGTGAAGGCTTTGTGTTCCATAAAGTGTCCAATGTTGTTGGTCGTTTGGTTTGGCCTCAGGCCAGTAAGTGTGAGCAGAGCCTGCTGAGCGTCTGGTACATGCTATTGGCTTGGGCTAGTGTAAGGGGGGGGGGTTGTGCCTGCTCACGGCTTGGGCGTATGTGTGACTTCCATGTTGAGGCCCTCTTTGCGGGGGTGGGGTGCATGGGGTGGGCAGGAGGGGCATAGGTCTGATATGAGGGGGCCTAAATTGTGTGTGGGCATGGTTGACTTGGGGGGGGCGGGGTGTTGATTGGTTGAGGCACAGTCACGGGAAATACTTGTGTTTACCTGCTGTATGGTAGCAGGGTGGAAGTCTTTCCGTGGTAGCAGGTGGAGATAACCACTTGCATTGGGGAAAGTAGAAGAAGCTTTTTCAATCACTCCCTTCAGTACTGTGGCCACCCTTTCCTGCTGTGTTCTCAGGTTGTTTGTGCCTGTGTGTATTATTATGTGGCTAGGTGAACCTAGTTGGTCCTCAGACAGAAAGTCTAGTATGTGCTGGGTGTTTGGACACCAGATTTTAGACACACTGTGTTTGGGAAAAGTTTTTTTTCTTGTATATATTTCCCATTTGAGTCCATAAGGAGTACAATCTGTGTCCTGTGTATGTCCTCAGTGGGTGTGGGGGGGTTGTCAGGAGGGCTATCAGGGTGGCTAACAGGGGGGGTGCACAGAGGGGGTGAGATCCCCTGGGCTTGGGGTTCTTCATTTGTCTGTTCTGCTGTGATTTTGACGCTATGGTCAGGGACTGGTGTGGACTGTTCTGCTATGGGTTCGAGACTTTTGTCGGGAGCTGAGGTGGGCTGTTCTGCTGGCTTCTCTGCGGGGGTGGCCACCTCTCTAGTGAGTTGTTCTCTGTCACACGTCATCCCCCTCACCCTCTCCTCCAGCAGTCTGATCCTCTCCTCCATCCCCCTCACCCTCTCCTCCAGCAGTCTGATCCTCTCCTCCATCCCCCTCACCCTCTCCGCCAGCAGTCTGATCCTCTCCTCCATCCCCCTCACCCTCTCCTCCAGCAGTCTGATCCTCTCCTCCATCCCCCTCACCCTCTCCTCCAGCAGTCTGATCCTCTCCTCCATCCCCCTCACCCTCTCCTCCAGCAGTCTGATCCTCTCCTCCATCCCCCTCAACCTCTCCTCCAGCAGTCTGATCCTCTCCTCCATCCCCCTCAACCTCTCCTCCAGCAGTCTGATCCTCTCCTCCATCCCCCTCACCCTCTCCCCCAGCAGCCTGATCCTCTCCTCCATCCCCCTCACCCTCTCCCCCAGCAGTCTGATCCTCTCCTCCATCCCCCTCACCCTCTCCTCCAGCAGTCTGATCCTCTCCTCCATCCCCCTCACCCTCTCCTCCAGCAGTCTGATCCTCTCCTCCATCCCCTCACCCTCTCCTCCAGCAGTCTGATCCTCTCCTCCATCCCCCTCACCCTCTCCTCCAGCAGCCTGATCCTCTCCTCCATCCCCCTCAACCTCTCCTCCAGCAGTCTGATCCTCTCCTCCATCCCCCTCACCCTCTCCCCCAGCAGTCTGATCCTCTCCTCCATCCCCCTCACCCTCTCCTCCAGCAGTCTGATTCTCTCCCTCCATCCCCCTCGCCCTCTCCTCCAGCAGTCTGATCCTCTCCCTCCATCCCCCTCGCCCTCTCCTCCAGCAGTCTGATCCTCTCCACCATCCCCCTCAACCTCTCCTCCAGCAGTCTGATCCTCTCCTCCATCCCCCTCACCCTCTCCTCCAGCAGTCTGATCCTCTCCTCCATCCCCCTCAACCTCTCCTCCAGCAGTCTGATCCTCTCCTCCATCCCCCTCACCCTCTCCTCCAGCAGTCTGATCCTCTCCTCCATCCCCCTCACCCTCTCCTCCAGCAGTCTGATCCTCTCCTCCATCCCCCTCACCCTCTCCTCCAGCAGTCTGATCCTCTCCTCCATCCCCCTCACCCTCTCCTCCAGCAGTCTGATCCTCTCCTCCATCCCCCTCACCCTCTCCTCCAGCAGTCTGATCCTCTCCTCCATCCCCCTCACCCTCTCCTCCAGCAGTCTGATCCTCTCCCTCCATCCCCCTCACCCTCTCCCCCAGCAGTCTGATCCTCTCCTCCATCCCCCTCACCCTCTCCTCCAGCAGTCTGATCCTCTCCTCCATCCCCCTCACCCTCTCCTCCAGTAGTCTGATCCTCTCCTCCATCCCCCTCAACCTCTCCTCCAGCAGTCTGATCCTCTCCTCCATCCCCCTCAACCTCTCCTCCAGCAGTCTGATCCTCTCCTCTAGTGCTCTGTTCTTCTCCTGCTCTTGATTTTTATATTGTTGAAGTTGCCTGTCCACAGTCCAGAGTGCAGATATGTCTCTCTCCACCTCCAGCTCTCCGGGTCTGGTTAAGGGGGTGTTGTTGTGCTGGACTGTTGTCTGGGTCTGTGCTGACTGGAGTGTAATGACCTGCTGTTCCAGCTCCACCTGCCTTACCTCCAGCTGGGTAAATGTATCCTTCATTTCTTTGAGGGAGTAGTACTCTGTGCTGGGAGGTTGACTTTCCGCTTGGGGTTGCTCGTCTGTGGGGTTATATAATGAAGAGGTCTGGTCTGACCCACTCGGGGTGGGGGTATCTTTCTCAGGGAGAGCTTCTCCTGCTGGGCTAATTCTTTGATTAGGTGAAAGTCCAGCTGAAACTGTTTGGGGTTTCCCTGTACCAAATACTGTTCCAGACTTATAGAGATTTATATTAGCTGACTCATAGTCCTCGTTGTCTAGTATCCTGAGTTTCCACCCCTCGTAAACAGCCCCTCGCTTAACAGAGGGGTAGTGTGCTAATATAGCACTGTGTCATGCCAGGGGATGGTCTGGTTAATATAGCACTGTGCCATGCCAGGGGATGGTCTGGTTAATATAGCACTGTGCCATGCCAGGGGATGGTCTGGTTAATATAGCACTGTGTCATGTCAGGGGATGGTCTGGTTAATATAGCACTGTGCCATGCCAGGGGATGGTCTGGTTAATATAGCACTGTGTCATGCCAGGGGATGGTCTGGTTAATATAGCACTGTGTCATGCCAGGGGATGGTCTGGTTAATATAGCACTGTGCCAGGGGATGGTCTGGTTAATATAGCACTGTGTCATGCCAGGGGATGGTCTGGTTAATATAGCACTGTGCCAGGGGATGGTCTGTGTTAATATAGCACTGTGCCATGCCAGGGGATGGTCTGGTTAATATAGCACTGCGCCATGCCAGGGATGGTCTGGTTAATATAGCACTGTGCCAGGGGATGGTCTGGTTAATATAGCACTGTGCCATGCCAGGGGATGGTCTGGTTAATATAGCACTGTGCCAGGGGATGGTCTGGTTATTATAGCACTGTGTCATGCCAGGGGATGGTCTGGTTAATATAGCACTGTGCCATGCCAGGGGATGGTCTGGTTAATATAGCACTGTGCCATGCGAAGGGGGGATGGTCTGGTTAATATAGCACTGTGCCATACCGGAGGGGATGGTCTGGTTAATATAGCACTGTGCCATGCCAGGGGATGGTCTGGTTAATATAGCACTGTGTCATGTCAGGGGATGGTCTGTGTGGAAGATGAGGTTGCTGATGTTCCCATTTTTATAATAGTCAGCAAAAAGTGTCTCTTGATTTTCAATAAGGAGCTTCATTTTGTGATCTTTTCTTGCCTTATCATTCTTTACATACACAGGGTACTGTATTTAATTACCTCTGAACAGCGGGAGGCAGCTTCTATGGCCTCTCCATTTGGTTGGAGTAGACTGTGTGATTCTCCTGCCATTGTTGAGCTACAGGGCTTTGACACCTCTCACTTGGCACGTCAGTGCTAATTAAAGTTGTATCAAGCTTGGCAGTTTAGCATTCAGTCCTTATAAAGTAATGTCATGTATTTTTCTTCTTGGCTTTTGGAAATAAAATATAGCTTCAGACTAAACATTGCTCACTCAGTTCCAGGTTGGATGGTGTTTTCAGGTTTCTGTTGTTTTCCAGAGCATTTGCTGTATAGCGTTGGAATAATAATCTTTGGTAGGTGATTCCGTAATTCCGTCCAAAATCAGGTTGTGGGTTTCGAGTTTTGATTTGGAGTGAAGGTTGTGTTGTAGAGGGTAGTATCCTGTATATGTTCCTGACAAAGTTTATCTAACTCTAAATCTATCTTTTTTTAAGAACATGCTGAAAAATGCAGGAGCTCATCTGATCATGACCTCTCTCTCTGTCAGTCTCTGTATGTCTCTCTGCCTCACAGTATCTCTCTGTCTCTCTCTCTCTCTCTCTCTGTCTGAGTGGTGACCTCAGCCTATCTATATATCTGTCTATCTGTCTGTCTACGTATCTATCTGTCTGTCTGTCTGTCTGTCTGTCTGTCTGTCTGTCTGTCTATCTATCTATCTATCTATCTATCTATCTATCTATCTATCTATCTATCTATCTATCTATCTATCTATCTATCTATCTATCTATCTATCTATCTATCTATCTATCTATCTATCTATCTGTCTGTCTGTCTGTCTGTCTGTCTGTCTGTCTGTCTGTCTGTCTGTCTGTCTGTCTGTCTGTCTGTCTGTCTGTCTGTCTGTCTGTCTGTCTGTCTGTCTGTCTGTCTGTCTGTCTGTCTGTCTGTCTGTCTGTCTGTCTGTCTGTCTGTCTGTCTGTCTGTCTGTCTGTCTGTCTGTCTGTCTGTCTGTCTGTCTGTCTGTCTGTCTGTCTGTCTGTCTGTCTGTCTGTCTGTCTGTCTGTCTGTCTGTCTGTCTGTCTGTCTGTCTGTCTGTCTGTCTGTCTGTCTGTCTGTCTGTCTGTCTGTCTGTCTGTCTGTCTGTCTGTCTGTCTGTCTGTCTGTCTGTCTGTCTGTCTGTCTGTCTGTCTGTCTGTCTGTCTGTCTGTCTGTCTGTCTGTCTGTCTGTCTGTCTGTCTGTCTGTCTGTCTGTCTGTCTGTCTGTCTGTCTGTCTGTCTGTCTGTCTGTCTGTCTGTCTGTCTGTCTGTCTGTCTGTCTGTCTGTCTGTCTGTCTGTCTGTCTGTCTGTCTGTCTGTCTGTCTGTCTGTCTGTCTGTCTGTCTGTCTGTTCAATTCAATGGGCATTATTGGCATGGGAAACATATGTTTACATTGCCAAAGCAAGTGAGGTAGATAATAAACAAACGTGAAATAAACAATACAAATTAACAGTAAACATTACACTCACAGAAGTTCCAAAAGCATAAAGACATTACAAATGTCATATGATGTGTATATATACAGTGTCGTAAAGATGTGCAAATGGTTAAAGTACAAAAGGGAAAATAAATAAACATAAATATGGGTTGTATTTACAATGGTGTTTGTTCTTCACTGGTTGCCCTTTTCTTGTGGCAACAGGTCACAAATCTTGCTGCTGTGATGGCACACTGTGGTATTTCACGCAATAGATATGGGAGTTTATCAAAATTGGGTTCGTTTTCAAATTCTTTGTGGATTCTTTCTCTCTCTCTGCCTTTCTCTCTCTGCCTCTCTCTCAGCCTCTCTCTCTGCCTCTCTCTCTCTCTCTCTCTCTCTCTCTCTCTCTCTCTCTCAATTCAATGAACTTTATTGACATGGCAAGTTCATTATTACTTACATTGTCAAAGTATACATATATAAAAAAAAATATATATATATTTATATACATATAAAATATATATATTTATATACATAATATAGTCAGTGTTTTCCTCAGTTTTCTATCAGTCACAGTGGTCAGATAGTCTGCCACCATGTACTGTCTGTTTAGAGATGAATAGCATTGAAGTTTACTTAGATTTTTTGTGGTGTCTTTCCAAAAGGTGATATATTTTTATTTTTGTTTTGTGCTGATTTGGTTGTGCTGTCCCGAGGCTCTATGGGGTTGGTTTGGGTTAGTGAACTGTGCCTCAGAACCAGCTGGCTGAGGGGACTCTTGTTTCATCTCTTGATATTGTAGAGCTGTGTGATGGAATGTTTTGGGGTCACTTGTTTTTAGATGGTTGTAAAATGTGATGGCTCTTTTTCTATTCGAATGAGGAGGGGTATTGGCCCAATTCTGCTCTACATGCGTTATTTGGAGTTTTTCTTTGAACTTGCAATACAGTCTTGCAAAACATTTGGTAAATTCATTATTAGACAGTGGACCCCATACTTCACTGCCATATAGAGCAATTGGTTCTATAACTGATTGGAACATTTTGAGACAGATTCTAATTGGATTTTCGATTTTAATGTTCCTTTTATGGCATAGAATGCTCTTCTTGCTTTGTCTCTCAGCTCGTTCATAGCCATGTGAAAGCTTCCTGTGTTGCTGATATTTAGTCCTAGAGACGTGTCGTTTTTGGTGTGTTCTAATAGAACTGTGTCCAAATAGAATTTATATTTGTCATCCTGATTTCCGGTAATTTGTTGGAATATCATTATATTAGTTTTTTTTAGGTTAACGGTCAGAGCCCAGGTCTGACAGAACCTGTGAAGACGATTTAGGTGCTGCTGTAAACCCTCTTTAGTGGGAGACAGCAGCACCAGGTCTCTCTCTCTTTCTCTTTCTCTCTCTCTCTCTCTGTTGCTCTCTCTCTTTCTCTTTCTCTCTGGTGTCTGCTTTAATGAGTGTATTATAGACTGACTCTCCTCTTACTTTGCTGCTACTGCTGCTGCACACACACACACACACACACACACACACACACACACACACACACACACACACTACACACACACACACACACACACACACACACACACACACACACACACACACAATCTCTCTCTCCCTCTCTCTCTGCAACTGCCACACTCTGCTAACTGCCTGCCAGCTAAGGCCACTACAATGACACCTCGTTCCAGGCTTTCCTAGGCCTTTCTATCTATAAAACTGCCACACACACACACACACACACACACACACACACACACACACACACACACACACACACACACACACACACACACACACACACACACACACACACACCATCATCATCATCATCTCTAAACCCCTGGCAGGCAGGCTCCTTCCTCCTCTCTGGTCACATGGGACAGAACATATATACATTTACATTTCTGTCATCTAGCAGACGCTCTTATCCTAATCAGATCACATTTTATTGGTCACATGATTAGCAGATGTTAGAGTGTAACAACAAGTAATCTAACAATTCCACAACAACTACCTAATACACACAAATCTAAAGGGATGGAGTGACTTACAGGAGAGTGACTTACAGGAGAGTGACTTACAGGAGCAATTACAAGAGCAATTAGGGTTAAGTGCTTTGCTCAAGGGCACATTGACAGATTTGTCACCAAGTCGGCGCAGGGATTTGAACCAGAAACTTTTCTTAACTGCCAAGGTCTCTAAACTTCCATGGTCTCTAAACTACCATGGTCTAGAAACTACCATGGTCTGTAAACTACCATGGTCTCTAAACTACCATGGTCTATAAACTACCATGGTCTATAAATTACCATGGTCTGTAAACTACCATGGTCTATAAACTACCATGGTCTATAAACTACCATGGTCTATAAATTACCATGGTCTATAAACTACCATGGTCTCTAAACTACCATGGTCTGTAAACTACCATGGTCTATAAACTACCATGGTCTATAAATTACCATGGTCTATAAATTACCATGGTCTGTAAACTACCATGGTCTATAAACTACCATGGTCTATAAACTACCATGGTCTATAAATTACCATGGTCTATAAACTACCATGGTCTATAAATTACCATGGTCTATAAACTACCATGGTCTCTAAACTACCATGGTCTGTAAACTACCATGGTCTATAAACTACCATGGTCTATAAATTACCATGGTCTGTAAATTACCATGGTCTATAAACTACCATGGTCTATAAACTACCATGGTCTATAAACTACCATGGTCTATAAATTACCATGGTCTATAAACTACCATGGTCTCTAAACTACCATGGTCTGTAAACTACCATGGTCTCTAAACTACCATGGTCTATAAACTACCATGGTCTATAAACTACCATGGTCTATAAAAAACCATGGTCTCTAAACTACCATGGTCTATAAACTACCATGGTCTCTAAACTACCATGGTCTATAAACTACCATGGTCTATAAACTACCATGGTCTCCAAACTACATGGTCTGTAAACTACCATGGTCTGTAAACTACCATGGTCTGTAAACTACCATGGTCTATAAACTACCATGGTCTGTAAACTACCATGGTCTATAAACTACCATGGTCTATAAACTACCATGGTCTCCAAACTACCATGGTCTCTAAACTACCATGGTCTATAAACTACCATGGTCTCTCAACTACCATGGTCTATAAACTACCATGGTCTCCAAACTACCATGGTCTATAAACTACCATGGTCTATAAACTACCATGGTCTATAAACTACCTTGGTCTCAAAACTACCATGGTCTATAAACTACCATGGTCTATAAACTACCATGGTCTATAAACTACCATGGTCTATAAACTACCATGGTCTATAAACTACCTTGGTCTCAAAACTACCATGGTCTATAAACTACCATGGTCTATAAACTACCATGGTCTCTAAACTACCATGGTCTATAAACTACCATGGTCTATAAACTACCATGGTCTCTAAACTACCATGGTCTGTAAACTACCACGCTACCTGCATTTGGAGCCTACGTCCCAAATACCACCCTATTTCATAATACCACCCTATTCCCAAATACCACCCTATTCCATAATACCACCCGATTCCCTAATACCACCCTATTCCCTAATACCACCCTATTCCCTACATAGTGTACTACTGTTGAGCAGGGACCATAGAGCAAGAGGGGGCCATTTGGGACAGAATAGATAGAATTCTTTAATGAATGACACATCTGTCCTGCTTCCCTGCCAGTCCTCCTGTCCTGTCCTCCTGTCCTGTCCTGTTGTCCTGTTCTGCTTCCCTGCCAGTCCTCCTGTCCTGTCCTCCTGTCCTGTCCTGTTGTCCTGTCCTGCCTCCCAGCCAGTACTCCTGTCCTCCTGTCCTGTCCTGTCCTGCTTCCCTGCCAGTCCTCCTGTCCTGTCCTCCTGTCCCTGTCCTGTCCTCCTGTCCTGCTGTCCTGTCCTGCTTCCCTGCCAGTCCTCCTGTCCTGTCCTCCTGTCTTGTCCTGTCCTGCTGTCCTGTCCTGCATCCCTGCCAGTCCTCCTGTCCTGTCCTGTCCTCCTGTCCTATCCTGCTGTCCTGTCCTGCTTCCCTGCCAGTCCTCCTGTCCTGTCCTGTCCTCCTGTCTTGTCCTGTCCTGCTGTCCTGTCCTGCTGTCCTGTCCTGCTTCCATGCCAGTCCTCTGATGTTTGCTGTTCAAAATGATGTCACACACCAAATGCTCATCCTCATCCTGTCTTCCTTCCTGCTTCTTCTGACGCAACATGCCATGAATTCTAGCAAGCAGTCATTTCACAGTCTCAGACAGACATCGGACAGGACAGCAGGACAGGACAGCAGGACAGGTCAGCAGGACAGGACAGGAAGACAGGACAGGAAAACAGGACAGCAGGAAAGGACAGGACAGGAGGACTGAACAGGACAGCAGGACAGGACAGCAGGACAGGACAGCAGGACAGGAGGACAGGAGGACTGGAGGACAGGAGGGCAGGACAGGACCAGACACAAGGACAGGAGGACAGGACAGCAGAACAGCAGGACATGAAAGGGGGACAGGACAGCAGGACAGGAGGACAGGAGGACAGGACAGGAGGACAGGACAGGATGACAGGACAGCAGGACAGGACAGGACAGCAGGACAGGAGGACAGGAGGACAGGACAGCAGGACAGGAGGACAGGAGGACAGGACAGGACAGGAGGACAGGACAGCAGGACAGGACAGCAGGACAGGACAACAGGACAGGACAGCAGGACAGGAGGACAGGACAGGAGGACAGGACAGCAGGACAGGAGGACAGGACAGGAGGACAGGACAGCAGGACAGGACAGCAGGACAGGACAGCAGGACAGGACAGCAGGACAGGAGGACAGGACAGGATAGGAGGACAGGACAGGACAGCAGGACAGGACTGGACAGCAAGACTCAGGCTCATTGACACACCTGCACCTAGAAAGATTTAGTCACGCAAGAAGAGAAGAGAGAAAGAGAGGAGGATTGAGCAGAAATTAAACTAACGTGTCAGTAGAGAGTAACAGACAGACCAGTTAGAGTAACGTGTCAGTAGAGAGTAACAGACAGACCAGTTAGACTAACGTGTCAGTAGAGAGTAACAGACAGACCAGTTAGACTAACGTGTCAGTAGAGAGAGTAACAGACAGACCAGTTAGAGTAACGTGACAGTAGAGAGTAACAGACAGACCAGTTCGACAAACGTGTCAGTAGAGAGAGTAACAGACAGACCAGTTAGACTAACGTGTCAGTAGAGAGTAACAGACAGACCAGTTAGACTAACGTGTCACTAGAGAGTAACAGACAGACCAGTTAGAGTAACGTGTCAGTAGAGAGTAACAGACAGACCAGTTAGACTAACGTGTCAGTAGAGAGAGTAACAGACAGACCAGTTAGACTAACGTGTCAGTAGAGAGAGTAACAGACAGACCAGTTAGACTAACGTGTCAGTAGAGAGAGTAACAGACAGACCAGTTAGACTAACGTGTCAGTAGAGAGTAACAGACAGACCAGTTAGACTAACGTGTAAGTAGAGAGAGTAACAGACAGACCAGTTAGACTAACGTGTCAGTAGAGAGAGTAACAGACAGACTAGTTAGACTAACGTGTCAGTAGAGAGTAACAGACAGACCAGTTAGACTAACGTGTCAGTAGAGAGAGTAACAGACAGACCAGTTAGACTAACGTGTCAGTAGAGAGTAACAGACGGACCAGTTAGACTAACGTGTCAGTAGAGAGAGTAGCAGACAGACCAGTTAGACTAACGTGTCAGTAGAGAGTAACAGACAGACCAGTTAGACTAACGTGTCAGTAGAGAGTAACAGACAGACCAGTCAGACTAACGTGTCAGTAGAGAGAGTAACAGACAGACCAGTTAGACTAACGTGTCAGTAGAGAGTAACAGACAGACCAGTTAGACTAACGTGTAAGTAGAGAGAGTAACAGACAGACCAGTTAGACTAACGTGTCAGTAGAGAGAGTAACAGACAGACCAGTTAGACTAACGTGTCAGTAGAGAGTACACGACAGACCAGTTAGACTAACGTGTCACTAGAGAGTAACAGACAGACCAGTTAGACTAACGTGTCAGTAGAGAGAGTAACAGACAGACCAGTTAGACTAACTGTCAGTAGAGAGAGTAACAGACAGACCAGTTAGACTAACTGTCAGTAGAGAGAGTAACAGACAGGCCAGTTAGACTAACGTGTCAGTAGAGAGAGTAACAGACAGACCAGTTAGACTAACGTGTCAGTAGAGAGTAACAGACGGACCAGTTAGACTAACGTGTCAGTAGAGAGAGTAACAGACAGACCAGTTAGACTAACGTGTCAGTAGAGAGTAACAGACAGACCAGTTAGACTAACGTGTAAGTAGAGAGAGTAACAGACAGACCAGTTAGACTAACGTGTCAGTAGAGAGAGTAACAGACAGACCAGTTAGACTAACGTGTCAGTAGAGAGAGTAACAGACAGACCAGTTAGACTAACGTGTCAGTAGAGAGAGTAACAGACAGACCAGTTAGACTAACGTGTCAGTAGAGAGTACACGACAGACCAGTTAGACTAACGTGTCACTAGAGAGTAACAGACAGACCAGTTAGACTAACGTGTCAGTAGAGAGAGTAACAGACAGACCATTTAGACTAACTGTCAGTAGAGAGAGTAACAGACAGACCAGTTAGACTAACGTGTCAGTAGAGAGTAACAGACAGACCAGTTAGACTAACGTGTAAGTAGAGAGAGTAACAGACAGACCAGTTAGACTAACGTGTCAGTAGAGAGAGTAACAGACAGACCAGTTAGACTAACGTGTCAGTAGAGAGTAACAGACAGACCAGTTTGACTAACGTGTCACTAGAGAGTAACAGACAGATCAGTTAGACTAACGTGTCAGTTGAGAGAGTAACAGACAGACCAGTTAGACTAACGGGTCAGTAGAGAGTAACAGACAGACCAGTTAGACTAACGTGTCAGTAGAGAGTAACAGACGGACCAGTTAGACTAACGTGTCAGTAGAGAGAGTAACAGACAGACCAGTTAGACTAACGTGTCAGTAGAGAGTAACAGACAGACCAGTAAGACTAACGTGTCAGTAGAGAGTAACAGACGGACCAGTTAGACTAACGTGTCAGTAGAGAGAGTAACAGACAGACCAGTTAGACTAACGTGTCAGTAGAGAGAGTAGCAGACAGACCAGTTAGACTAACGTGTCAGTAGAGAGTAACAGACGGACCAGTTAGACTAACGTGTCAGTAGAGAGAGTAACAGACAGACCAGTTAGACTAACGTGTCAGTAGAGAGAGTAACAGACAGACCAGTTAGACTAACGTGTCAGTAGAGAGTAACAGACGGACCAGTTAGACTAACGTGTCAGTAGAGAGAGTAACAGACAGACCAGTTAGACTAACGTGTCAGTAGAGAGTAACAGACAGACCAGTTAGACTAACGTGTCAGTAGAGAGAGTAACAGACAGACCAGTTAGACTAACGTGTCAGTAGAGAGTAACAGACAGACCAGTTAGACTAACGTGTAAGTAGAGAGAGTAACAGACAGACCAGTTAGACTAACGTGTCAGTAGAGAGAGTAACAGACAGACCAGTTAGACTAACGTGTCAGTAGAGAGTAACAGACAGACCAGTTTGACTAACGTGTCACTAGAGAGTAACAGACAGATCAGTTAGACTAACGTGTCAGTTGAGAGAGTAACAGACAGACCAGTTAGACTAACGGGTCAGTAGAGAGTAACAGACAGACCAGTTAGACTAACGTGTCAGTAGAGAGTAACAGACGGACCAGTTAGACTAACGTGTCAGTAGAGAGAGTAACAGACAGACCAGTTAGACTAACGTGTCAGTAGAGGAGTAACAGACAGACCAGTAAGACTAACGTGTCAGTAGAGAGTAACAGACGGACCAGTTAGACTAACGTGTCAGTAGAGAGAGTAACAGACAGACCAGTTAGACTAACGTGTCAGTAGAGAGAGTAGCAGACAGACCAGTTAGACTAACGTGTCAGTAGAGAGTAACAGACGGACCAGTTAGACTAACGTGTCAGTAGAGAGAGTAACAGACAGACCAGTTAGACTAACGTGTCAGTAGAGAGAGTAACAGACAGACCAGTTAGACTAACGTGTCAGTAGAGAGAGTAACAGACAGACCAGTTAGACTAACGTGTCAGTAGAGAGTAACAGACGGACCAGTTAGACTAACGTGTCAGTAGAGAGAGTAGCAGACAGACCAGTTAGACTAACGTGTCAGTAGAGAGTAACAGACAGACCAGTTAGACTAACGTGTCAGTAGAGAGTAACAGACAGACCAGTCAGACTAACGTGTCAGTAGAGAGAGTAACAGACAGACCAGTTAGACTAACGTGTCAGTAGAGAGTAACAGACAGACCAGTTAGACTAACGTGTAAGTAGAGAGAGTAACAGACAGACCAGTTAGACTAACGTGTCAGTAGAGAGAGTAACAGACAGACCAGTTAGACTAACGTGTCAGTAGAGAGTACACGACAGACCAGTTAGACTAACGTGTCACTAGAGAGTAACAGACAGACCAGTTAGACTAACGTGTCAGTAGAGAGAGTAACAGACAGACCAGTTAGACTAACGTGTCAGTAGAGAGAGTAACAGACAGACCAGTTAGACTAACTGTCAGTAGAGAGAGTAACAGACAGACCAGTTAGACTAACTGTCAGTAGAGAGAGTAACAGACAGGCCAGTTAGACTAACGTGTCAGTAGAGAGAGTAACAGACAGACCAGTTAGACTAACGTGTCAGTAGAGAGTAACAGACGGACCAGTTAGACTAACGTGTCAGTAGAGAGAGTAACAGACAGACCAGTTAGACTAACGTGTCAGTAGAGAGTAACAGACAGACCAGTTAGACTAACGTGTAAGTAGAGAGAGTAACAGACAGACCAGTTAGACTAACGTGTCAGTAGAGAGAGTAACAGACAGACCAGTTAGACTAACGTGTCAGTAGAGAGAGTAACAGACAGACCAGTTAGACTAACGTGTCAGTAGAGAGAGTAACAGACAGACCAGTTAGACTAACGTGTCAGTAGAGAGTACACGACAGACCAGTTAGACTAACGTGTCACTAGAGAGTAACAGACAGACCAGTTAGACTAACGTGTCAGTAGAGAGAGTAACAGACAGACCATTTAGACTAACTGTCAGTAGAGAGAGTAACAGACAGACCAGTTAGACTAACTGTCAGTAGAGAGAGTAACAGACAGGCCAGTTAGACTAACGTGTCAGTAGAGAGAGTAACAGACAGACCAGTTAGACTAACGTGTCAGTAGAGAGTAACAGACGGACCAGTTAGACTAACGTGTCAGTAGAGAGAGTAACAGACAGACCAGTTAGACTAACGTGTCAGTAGAGAGTAACAGACAGACCAGTTAGACTAACGTGTAAGTAGAGAGAGTAACAGACAGACCAGTTAGACTAACGTGTCAGTAGAGAGAGTAACAGACAGACCAGTTAGACTAACGTGTCAGTAGAGAGAGTAACAGACAGACCAGTTAGACTAACGTGTCAGTAGAGAGTAACAGACGGACCAGTTAGACTAACGTGTCAGTAGAGAGAGTAACAGACAGACCAGTTAGACTAACGTGTCAGTAGAGAGTAACAGACAGACCAGTTAGACTAACGTGTCAGTAGAGAGAGTAACAGACAGACCAGTTAGACTAACGTGTCAGTAGAGAGTAACAGACAGACCAGTTTGACTAACGTGTCACTAGAGAGTAACAGACAGATCAGTTAGACTAACGTGTCAGTTGAGAGAGTAACAGACAGACCAGTTAGACTAACGGGTCAGTAGAGAGTAACAGACAGACCAGTTAGACTAACGTGTCAGTAGAGAGTAACAGACGGACCAGTTAGACTAACGTGTCAGTAGAGAGAGTAACAGACAGACCAGTTAGACTAACGTGTCAGTAGAGAGTAACAGACAGACCAGTAAGACTAACGTGTCAGTAGAGAGTAACAGACGGACCAGTTAGACTAACGTGTCAGTAGAGAGAGTAACAGACAGACCAGTTAGACTAACGTGTCAGTAGAGAGTAACAGACAGACCAGTAAGACTAACGTGTCAGTAGAGAGTAACAGACAGACCAGTAAGACTAACGTGTCAGTAGAGAGTAACAGACAGACCAGTCAGACTAACGTGTCAGTAGAGAGAGTAACAGACAGACCAGTTAGACTAACGTGTCAGTAGAGAGTAACAGACAGACCAGTTAGACTAACGTGTAAGTAGAGAGAGTAACAGACAGACCAGTTAGACTAACGTGTCAGTAGAGAGAGTAACAGACAAACCAGTTAGACTAACGTGTCAGTAGAGAGAGTAACAGACAGACCAGTTAGACTAACGTGTCAGTAGAGAGTAACAGACAGACCAGTTAGACTAACGTGTCAGTAGAGAGTAACAGACAGACCAGTTAGACTAACGTGTCAGTAGAGAGTAACAGACAGACCAGTTAGACTAACGTTTCAGTAGAGCGAGTAACAGACAGACCAGTTAGACTAACGTGTCAGTAGAGAGAGTAGCAGACAGACCAGTTAGACTAACGTGTCAGTAGAGAGAGTAACAGACAGACCAGTTAGACTAACGTGTCAGTAGAGAGAGTAACAGACAGACCAGTTAGACTAACGTGTCAGTAGAGAGAGTAACAGACAGACCAGTCAGACTAATGTGTCAGTAGAGAGTAACAGACAGACCAGTTAGACTAACGTGTCAGTAGAGAGAGTAACAGACAGACCAGTCAGACTAACGTGTCAGTAGAGAGTAACAGACCGACCAGTTAGACTAACGTGTCAGTAGAGAGTAACAGACCAGATCTGACCTGACCAGAGCAGACCAGACCAGCAAGACCTGACCAGGCCAGACCAGACCAGACCAGCAAGACCTGACCAGGCCAGACCAGACCAGACCAGCAAGACCAGACCAGGCCAGGCCAGACCAGAGCAGACCTGTCTATGTGTGTGTTCATAGTGTACCAGACCAGATCTGACCAGACCAGCAAGACCAGACCAGCAAGACCAGACCAGGCCAGACCAGACCTGTCTATGTGTGTTTTCATAGAGTACCAGACCAGACCAGATCAGACCTGTCTATGTGTGTGTTCGTAGTGTACCAGACCAGACCAGACCAGACCAGTCTATGTGTGTTTTCATAGTGTACCAGACCAGACCAGACCAGATCTGACCTGTCTATGTGTGTGTTCGTAGTGTACCAGACCACACCAGACCTGTCTATGTGTGTGTTCGTAGTGTACCAGACCACACCAGACCTGTCTATGTGTGTTTTCATAGTGTACCAGACCACACCAGACCTGTCTATGTGTGTGTTCGTAGTGTACCAGACCACACCAGACCTGTCTATGTGTGTTTTCATAGTGTACCAGACCAGACCAGACCTGTCTATGTGTGTGTTCGTAGGCTTTTCAAGTGAGTCCTGGCAGAGTATCTGACGCGGTATTGGAGGCATCAAAGACAAGCGCTGCGGTGAGTCACCCAATGATTCGCTTGACTTTTAAATCACTGTCCCTCCCAAATGGCACCCTATTTCCTGTGCTAACTAGTTCACAATGAAGGGCATTGGGTGCCATTTGGGACTCAACCAGTGTCCTGGTTGTCCTGGTGTTTGGAGAGGGAGAGGTTACTGAGACAATGGACACATACGGTCACACAGCCAGGTGGACGTTTGGATTGCCCTTCCTCTCATGCTTCTCATTCACATGCATGAATAGATAACCAGCTTCAAAAGAGCTGTTGTAACTATTCCTCTTTGTGTTGCTGCCTGCGGCCGTTGTTTCTTCCTGTTGTTTCTTCCTGTTGTTTCTTCCTGTTGTTTCTTCCTGTTGTTTCTTCCTGTTGTTTCTTCCTGTTGTTTCTTCCTGTTGTTGTTGTTTTTGTAGTTGTTGCTTCTTCTTTGTTACTGCTGTTGCTTAAATTCATGGGCTGTTATGCTCTCTCTCTCTCTCTCTCTCTCTCTCTCTCTCTCTCTCTCTCTCTCTCTCTCTCTCTCTCTCTCTCAATTCAATTTGAGGGGCTTTATTGGCATGGAAAACACATATGTTAACATTACCAAAGCAGGTGAGGTAAATAATATACAAAAGTGAAATAAACAATAAAAATGTCTCTCTCTCTCTCTCTCTCTCTCTCTCTCTCTCTCTCTCTCTCTCTCTCTCTCTCTCTCTCTCTCTCTCTCTCTCTCTCTCTCTCTCTCTCTCTGAGATCTCAACCTTCTGACTAACCCACTTACTGCACTGTCAGAACTAGAAGCACAAGCGTTTCGCTAAATTCACATTAACATCTGCTAACCATGTGTGTGTGACCAATAAAATCAGATTTTATTTGATTTGTATCTCAACCCTCTGACTAACCCACTAACTGTCTGGGATATAAACCCTCTCACTAACCCACTAACTGTCTGGGATATAAACCCTCTGACTAACCCACTAACTGTCTGGGATATAAACCCTCTGACTAACCCACTAACTGTCTGGGATATAAACCCTCTGACTAACCCACTAACTGTCTGGAATCTAAACCCTCTGACTAACCCACTAACTGTCTGGGATATAAACCCTCTGACTAACCCACTAACTGTCTGGGATCTAAACCCTCTGACTAACCCACTAACTGTCTGGGATATAAACCCTCTCACTAACCCACTAACTGTCTGGGATATAAACCCTCTGACTAACCCACTAACTGTCTGGGATATAAACCCTCTGACTAACCCACTAACTGTCTGGGATATAAACCCTCTGACTAACCCACTAACTGTCTGGAATCTAAACCCTCTGACTAACCCACTAACTGTCTGGGATATAAACCCTCTGACTAACCCACTAACTGTCAAGGATCTAAACCCTCTGACTAACCCACTAACTGTCTTCGATCGCAACCCTCTGACTAACCCACTAACTGTCAGGGATCTAAACCCTCTGACTAACCCACTAACTGTCAGGGATCTAAACCCTCTGACTAACCCACTAACTGTCTTCGATCGCAACCCTCTGACTAACCCACTAACTGTCAGGGATCTCAATCCTCTGACTAACCCACTAACTGTCTGGGATCTAAACCCTCTGACTAACCCACTAACTGTCAGGGATCTAAACCCTCTGACTAACCCACTAACTGTCAGGGATATAAACCCTCTGACTTACCCACTAACTGTCTGGGATATAAACCCTCTGACTAACCCACTAACTGTCTGGGATATAAACCCTCTGACTAACCCACTAACTGTCAGGGATCTAAACCCTCTGACTAACCCACTAACTGTCAGGAATATAAACCCTCTGACTAACCCACTAACTGTCAGGGATCTAAACCCTCTGACTAACCCACTAACTGTCTGGGATATAAACCCTCTGACTAAGCCACTAACTGTCAGGGATCTAAACCCTCTGACTAACCCACTAACTGTCACGGATCTCAACCTCACTCAGCACTATTGAATGTTGTGAATGTAGTTGGATAGTATTCTGAATATTTCTACAGAACTATTCTGATGCTCTCTCTCTATATCCTTCAAGGTCATCTTGTGTTATCTGTTATCTCACAGAACTGAATATTGGCTTTGCTTTGGATGGATGATGCTATCTTACAGTATAAATACAATGGTTTATTGGGAACTGTAACCTGTAGTTCAGATGGTTTATTGTGAACTGTAACCTGTAGTTCAGATGGTTTATTTTGGAACTGTAACCTGTAGTTCAGATGGTTAATTGGGAACTGTAACCTGTAGTTCAGATGGTTTATTGTGAACTGTAACCTGTAGTTCAGATGGTTTATTGGGAACTGTGACCTGTAGTTCAGATGGTTTATTGAGGAACTGTAACCTGTAGTTCAGATGGTTAATTTGGAACTGTAACCTGTAGTTCAGATGGTTAATTGGGAACTGTAACCTGTAGTTCAGATGGTTTATTGGGGAACTGTAACCTGTAGTTCAGATGGTTTATTGGGGAACTGTAACCTGTAGTTCAGATCGTTTATTGAAGATCTGTAACCTGTAGTTCAGATGGTTAATTGGGAACTGTAACCTGTAGTTCAGATGGTTAATTGGGAACTGTAACCTGTAGTTCAGATGGTTTATTGTGAACTGTAACCTGTAGTTCAGATGGTTTATTGGGGAACTGTAACCTGTAGTTCAGATGGTTAATTGGGAACTGTAACCTGTAGTTCAGATGGTTTATTGGGGAACTGTAACCTGTAGTTCAGATGGTTTATTGTGGAACTGTAACCTGTAGTTCAGATGGTTTATTGGGGAACTGTAACCTGTAGTTCAGATGGTTAATTGGGAACTGTAACCTGTAGTTCAGATGGTTTATTGGGGAACTGTAACCTGTAGTTCAGATGGTTTATTGTGGAACTGTAACCTGTAGTTCAGATGGTTTATTGTGGAACTGTAACCTGTAGTTCAGATGGTTTATTGGGGAACTGTAACCTGTAGTTCAGATGGTTTATTGGGAACTGTAACCTGTAGTTCAGATGGTTTATTGGGGAACTGTAACCTGTAGTTCAGATGGTTTATTGGGAACTGTAACATGTAGTTCAGATGGTTTATTGGGAACTGTGACCTGTAGTTCAGATGATTTATTGGGGAACTGTAACCTGTAGTTCAGATGGTTTATTGGGAACTGTAACCTGTAGTTCAGATGGTTTATTGGGAACTGTGACCTGTAGTTCAGATGGTTAATTGGGAACTGTAACCTGTAGTTCAGATGGTTTATTGGGAACTGTAACCTGTAGTTCAGATGGTTTATTGGGGAACTGTAACCTGTAGTTCAGATGGTTTATTGGGAACTGTGACCTGTAGTTCAGATGATTTATTGGGGAACTGTAACCTGTAGTTCAGATGGTTTATTGGGAACTGTAACCTGTAGTTCAGATGGTTTATTGGGAACTGTGACCTGTAGTTCAGATGGTTAATTGGGAACTGTAACCTGTAGTTCAGATGGTTTATTGGGAACTGTAACCTGTAGTTCAGATGGTTTATTGGGGAACTGTAACCTGTAGTTCAGATGGTTTATTGGGAACTGTAACCTGTAGTCCAGATGGAAATGTAGAGAAATGATGGCCGATGTTCAGTGGTCAGAGACAATAGGATGGTCATCCACTGCACATGGCCAACGTTCCTGTTAGTCTGTTTTCTCCCTTTCGAGCAAAGTGCATTTGGGTATTTCTTCCTTTTACCCTTTTTTTATATCTCACTGTCCTGTTCCTCTGCCTGTCCCAACAGCAAACCCTGGAGAACAACCTCACCAATCTGGTGAAGAGAAACAGTGAGCTGGAGAACCAGATGGCCAAACTCATCCAGATCTGTCAGCAGGTTGAGGTGAGTCTAGGGCTGTTGTTGTGACCGTATTACCACCCCACCAGCAGTCATGAGTCATGACCGCAGTCAAATTCCATGTGACCGTATTACCACCACACCAGCAGTCATGAGTCATGACCGCTGTCAAATTCCATGTGACCGTATTACCACCACACCAGCAGTCATGAGTCATGACCGCAGTCAAATTCCATGTGACCGTATTACCACTACACCAGCAGTCATGAGTCATGACCGCTGTCAAATTCCATGTGACCGTATTACCACCACACCAGCAGACATGAGTCATGACCGCTGTCAAATTCCATGTGACCGTATTACCACCACACCAGCAGTCATGAGTCATGACCGCAGTCAAATTCCATGTGACCGTATTACCACCACACCAGCAGTCAAGAGTCATGACCGCAGTTAGCTGAAGGAACAGGGTTGGAGAGCCCATGGTATACAGAGTTAGCTAAAGGAACAGGGTTGGAGAGCCCATGGCATACAGAGTTAGCTGCAGGAACAGGGTTGGCGAGCCCATGGCATACAGAGTTAGCTGCAGGAACAGGGTTGGAGAGCCCATGGTATACAGAGTTAGCTGCAGGAACAGGGTTGGAGAGCCCATGGCATACAGAGTTAGCTGAAGGAACAGGGTTGGAGAGCCCATGGCATACAGAGTTAGCTGCAGGAACAGGGTTGGAGAGCCCATGGTATACAGAGTTAGCTGAAGGAACAGGGTTGGCGAGCCCATGGCATATAGAGTTAGCTGCAGGAACAGGGTTGGCGAGCCCATGGCATACAGAGTTAGCTGCAGGAACAGGGTTGGAGAGCCCATGGTATACAGAGTTAGCTTAAGGAACAGGGTTGGTGAGCCCATGGCATATAGAGTTAGCTGCAGGAACAGGGTTGGCGAGCCCATGGTATACAGAGTTAGCTGAAGGAACAGGGTTGGCGAGCCCATGGCATATAGAGTTAGCTGCAGGAACAGGGTTGGCGAGGCCATGGTATTCAGAGTTAGCTGCAGGAACAGGGTTGGCGAGCCCATGGTATTCAGAGTTAGGGTGTAGTATCTGAATTCTCCTGAAACAGAGGTTGATGCGTGGAGTGAAATAAACCCAGACATTTCTATATGAAATCTTGTGTGAAAGCAGAGTTGTTGATGGTTGGCGCTGAATAGAGGAGGATCCCAGCTGCTAATATGTTTCTTTCCCTTATAAAACCTGGAGTAGCTTAATATGTGTATATATAATACTAATATGTTTATAGTAGCTTAATATGTATATATAATACTAATATGTTTATAGTAGCTTAATATGTATATATAATACTAATATGTTTATAGTAGCTTATCCGACATGATTGAAAAAGGAACACACCTCCATTTGAGTGCATACGGGAGACATGTCATTTTTCCCCTGTCCCTGTTCCTGTTTCTGCCCCTGTTCCTGTTCTTGCCCCTGTTCTTGTTCCTGCCCCTGTTCTTGTTCCTGCTCCTGTTCTTGTTCCTGTTCCTGTTCTTGTTCCTGCCCCTGTTCCTTTTCCTGTTCCTTTTCCTGTTCCTGTTCCTGTTCCTGCCCCTGTTCCTGTGCCTCTTCTTGTTCCTGCCCCTGTTCCTTTTCCTGTTCCTGCCCCTGTTCCTGTTCTTGTTCCTGCCCCTGTTCTTGTTCCTGCCCCTGTTCCTTTTCCTGTTCCTGCCCCTGTTCCTGTTCCTGCCCCTGTTCCTGTTCCCGCCCCTGTTCCTTTTCCTGTTCCTGCCCCTTTTCCTGTTCCCGCCCCTGTTCCTGTTCCTGTTCCTGTTCCCGCCCCTGTTCCTGTTCCTGCGACTGTTCCTGTGTCCTGTTCTGTGCCGCCTGTTCTGTGTTCCTGCCGCCTGTTCCTGTTTGCTGTTCCTGCCCCTGTTCCTGTGTCCTGCCCCTGTTCCTGTTCCTGCCCCTGTTCCTGTTTCTGTTCCTGTTCCTGCCCCGCTGTTCGCTGCGCCCTGTTCCTGTGTCCTGCCCCTGTTCCTGTTCCTGCCCCTGTTCCTGCCCCTGTTCCTGCCCCTGTTCCTTCCCCTGTTCCTGTTCCTGCCTCTGTTCCTGTTCCTGCCCCTGTTCCTGTTCCGCCCCTGCCGCCTGTTCCTGCCCGCCTGTTCCTGCCCCTGTTCCGCCCCTGCCCCCGTTCGGCCCCCGTCCGTTCCTGTTTCTGTTCCTGCCCCTGTTCCTGTTCCTGCCCCTGTTCCTGTTCCTGTTCCTGCCCCTGTTCTTGTTCCTGCCCCTGTTCCTGTTCCTGCCCCTGTTCCTGTTTCTGTTCCTGCCCCTGTTCCTGCCCCTGTTCCTGTTCCTGTTCCTGTTCCTGCCCCTGTTCCCGTTCCTGCCCCTGTTCCTGTTCCTGTTTCTGTTCCTGTCCCTGTTCCTGTTCCTGCCCCTATTTTTGTTCCTGCCCCTGTTCCTGTTCGTGCCCCTGTTCCTGTTCCTGCCCCTGTTCCTGCCCCTGTTCCTTCCCCTGTTCCTGTTCCTGCCTCTGTTCCTGTTCCTGCCCCTGTTCCTGTTCCTGCCCCTGTTCCTGTTCCTGCCCCTGTTCCCGCCCCTGTTCCCGCCCCTGTTCCTGCCCCCGTTCCTGTTCCTGTTCCTGTTTCTGTTCCTGCCCCTGTTCCTGTTCCTGTTCCTGCCCCTGTTCTTGTTCCTGCCCCTGTTCCTGTTCCTGCCCCTGTTCCTGTTTCTGTTCCTGCCCCTGTTCCTGCCCCTGTTCCTGTTCCTGCCCCTGTTCCTGCCCCTGTTCCTGTTCCTGCCCCTGTTCCTGTTCCTGTTTCTGTTCCTGCCCCTGTTCCTGTTCCTGCCCCTGTTCCTGTTCCTGCCCCTGTTCCTGTTCCTGCCCCTGTTCCTGTTTCTGTTCCCGCCCCTGTTCCTGCCCCTGTTCCTGTTCCTGCCCCTGTTCCTGTTCCTGTTCCTGTTCCTGCCCCTGTTCCTGTTCCTGTTTCTGTTCCTGTCCCTGTTCCTGTTCCTGCCCCTATTTTTGTTCCTGCCCCTGTTCCTGTTCGTGCCCCTGTTCGTGCCCCTGTTCCTGCCCCTGTTCCTTCCCCTGTTCCTGTTCCTGCCTCTGTTCCTGTTCCTGCCCCTGTTCCTGTTCCTGTTCCTGCCCCTGTTCCTGTTCCTGCCCCTGTTCCTGCCCCTGTTCCTGCCCCGTTCCTGTTCCTGTTTCTGTTCCTGCCCCTGTTCCTGTTCCTGCCCCTGTTCCTGCCCCTGTTCCTGTTCCTGTTCCTGCCCCTGTTCTTGTTCCTGCCCCTGTTCCTGCCCCTGTTCCTGTTTCTGTTCCTGCCCCTGTTCCTGCCCCTGTTCCTGTTCCTGCCCCTGTTCCTGCCCCTGTTCCTGTTCCTGCCCCTGTTCCTGTTCCTGTTCCTGTTTCTGTTCCTGCCCCTGTTCCTGTTCCTGCCCCTGTTCCTGTTCCTGCCCCTGTTCCTGTTCCTGCCCCTGTTCTTGTTCCTGCCCCTGCCTCTGCCCCTGTTCCTGTTCCTGTTTCTGTTCCTGCCCCTGTTCCTGTTCCTGCCCCTGTTCCTGTTCCTGTTTCTGTTCCTGTCCCTGTTCCTGTTCCTGCCCCTATTTTTGTTCCTGCCCCTGTTCCTGTTCATGCCCCTGTTCCTGTTCCTGTTCCTGTTCGTGCCCCTGTTCCTGTGCGAGCCCCTGTTCCTGTTCCTGCCCCTGTTCCTGTTCCTGCCTATTTGATAATGGGCCATTATACTTTAAATCTAAACTAATTTTGCATATTAGCAAAGACAAGATTAAATTGAGAATAGTCTGATGGGTGTGCGTCGTGCCTAAGAACAGCCCTTAGCCGTGGTGTATTGGCCAAATACCACAACTCCTCTGGCCTTATTGCTTCATTATATTCTTCTTACTATAAAATCATATCTTATAAAATAATGTCCCAGGAATTATAAGCATATATTGTCTGCTAAATGAACAAGCCTAGAGCCAATGGCATGGAGCATAGCCAGATAACATACAGTAGGCCAACTCATATTCTGTTCTTCTGAAATACATTTTCTTCCTATTATAATGTTTCTTTAGACCTGCCTAAAATAAATAATGCATTTATTGTGATGGTGAATATTAAATAGATGTACAATGAGGGATAAAAGTATTTGATCCCCTGCTGATTTTGTACGTTTGCCCACTGACAAAGAAATGATCAGTCTATAATTTTAATGGTAGGTTTATTTGAACAGTGAGAGACAGAATAACAACAACAAAAAATCCAGAAAAACGCATGTCAAAAATGTTATAAAATGATTTGCATTTTAATGAGGGAAATAAGTATTTGACCCGCTCTCAATCAGAAAGATTTCTGGCTCCCAGGTGTCTTTTATACAGGTAACGAGCTGAGATTAGGAGCACACTCTTAAAGGGAGTTTTTCAGGATTTTTTTGTTGTTATTCTGTCTCTCACTGTTCAAATAAACCTACCATTAAAATTATAGACTGATCATTTCTTTGTCAGTGGGCAAACGTACAAAATCAGCAGGGGATCAAATACTTTTTTCCCCCACTGTATTATGCTTTTTTTAAATGTTGATGTTCCAAAGGCGGCTTTTATGAGTGGAGGCTTGGAGAGGCTAAACGTGTTTATGTTAATTCATGGTCAACCGGCATGCATTTGCATGACAATAACTGTCTGACAAAATGTCATGACCTTCACAACCCTAGGTGATTATCTCAGTCATATCTGTCAACAGGTAGAGGTGAGTCAGCCTCAGTCAGATCTGTCAACAGGCGGAGGTGAGTCAGTCTCAGTCAAATCTGTCAACAGGTAGAGTTTAGTCAGTCTCAGTCATATCTGTCAACAGGTAGAGTTGAATCAGTCTCAGTCAAATCTGTCAACAGGCAGAAGTGAGTCAGTCTCAGTCAGATCTGTCAACAGGTTGAGGTGAGTCAGTCTCAGTCAAATCTGGCAACAGGCAGAGGTGAGTCAGTCTCAGTCAAATCTGTCAACACGTAGAGGTGAGTCAATCTCAGTCAGATCAGTCAACAGGCAGAGGTGAGTCCGTCTCAGTCATATCTGTCAACTGGCAGAAGTGAGTCAGTCTCAGTCTTATCTGTCAACAGGTAGAGTTGAGTCAGTCTCAGTCATATCTGTCAACAGGTAGAGTTGAGTCAGTCTCAGTCATATCTGTCAACAGGTAGAGATGAGTCAGTCTCAGTCAGATCTGTCAACAGGTGAAGGTGAGTCAGTCTCAGTCAGATCTGTCAACAGGTAGAAGTGAGTCAGTCACAGATCTGTCAACAGGTAGAGGTGAGTCAGTCTCAGTCAGATCTGTCAGCAGGTGAAGGTGAGTCAGTCTCAGTCAGATTTGTCAACAGGTAGAGGTGAGTCAGTCTCAGTCAGATCTGTCAGCAGGTAGAGGTGAGTCAGTCTCAGTCAGATCTGTCAACAGGTGAAGGTGAGTCAGTCTCAGTCAGATCTGTCAACAGGTAGAAGTGAGTCAGTCACAGATCTGTCAACAGGTAGAGGTGAGTCAGTCTCAGTCAGATCTGTCAGCAGGTGAAGGTGAGTCAGTCTCAGTCAGATTTGTCAACAGGTAGAAGTGAGTCAGTCTCAGATCTGTCAACAGGTAGAGGTGAGTCAGTCTCAGTCAGATCTGTCAACAGGTGAAGGTGAGTCAGTCTCAGTCAGATCTGTTAACAGCTAAAGATGAGTTAAGTCTCAGTCAGATCTGTCAACAGGTAGAGGTGAGTTAGTCAGTCAGATCTGTCAACAGGTGAAGTTGAGTCAGTCAGTCAGATCTGTCAACAGGTGAAGGTGAGTCAGTCAGTCCGATCTATCAACAGGTGAAGGTGAGTCAGTCAGATCTGTCAACAGGTAGAGGTGAGTTAGTCAATCAGATCTGTTAACAGGTGAAGTTGAGTCAGTCAGTCCGATCTATCAACAGGTAAAGGTGAGTCAGTCTCAGTCAGATCTGTCAACAGGTGAAGTTGAGTAAGTCAGTCAGATCTGTCAACAGGTGAAGGTGAGTCAGTCAGTCCGATCTATCAACAGGTGAAGGTGAGTCAGTCAGATCTGTCAACAGGTAAAGGTGAGTCAGTCTCAGTCAGATCTGTCAACGGGTGAAGGTGAGTCAACTACAAACATTCCCAGGGTTTCCAGATAACTCCGGAACCAAAACAATGAAGTCCTTGATCTCATTCCAGTCAGATTCCACTGTTATATCAGGTTGACATTACCTTATTTAATACGCCTTGCTTATTCCCTTCTACAGTGCTGACATTCTCCCAATTCCAAATTTCACGTCACAGATACTGCTGATAGGCATCTGAATGTAATGCATTGTGGGGAATCCTCCAACTGGGAAACAGTATTGAACTTTGGTGTATCTGCTGATGTCTCTGTTAAATGTATACTGTGGTGGTAAATCTGTAATCAACAGCCAGAGTCAGAGAGACAGGAGTGAGTAAATACTGATGACTAAGTAAAATGGTGTCCATGAGAGAACAACCCTCCATTTTACATTAGACAGAAACTCAATTTACAATCTCTATCTCTGCACAGCTTCAACCAATGAGGAGGGACAGTGTCAGGCTAAGCATCAAGGATAGAGCCAGCCACGGTTCTGTCTGTCTGTCTGTCTGTCTGTCTGTCTGTCTGTCTGTCTGTCTGTCTGTCTGTCTGTCTGTGCGTGCGTGCGGCCAGCGCTGGGGGAACTGAGCTGTATAATCAATCGAGGGATATTGGTTAGTTAATGGCATCTCAGGCTTCTAGAGGAGTGATGCTGTCCAATATTTACCATCTCAGGCTTCTAGAGGAGTGATGCTGTCCAATTTTTACTATCTCAGGCCTCTAGAGTGATGCTGTCCAATATTTACAATCTCAGGCTTCTAGAGGAGTGATGCTGTCCAATATTTACCATTTCAGGCGTCTAGAGGAGTGATGCTGTCCAATATTTACTCTCTCAGGCTTCTAGAGGAGTGATGCTGTCCAATATTTACTATCTCAGGCTTCTAGAGTGATGCTGTCCAATATTTACCATCTCAGGCTTCTAGAGTGATGCTGTCCAATATTTACCATCTCAGGCTTCTAGAGGAGTGATGCTGTCCAATATTTACCATCTCAGGCTTCTAGAGGAGTGATGCTGTCCAATATTTACCATCTCAGGCTTCTAGAGGAGTGATGCTGCCAGCTGCCCAATATTTACCTCCTGAGTCTGAGGATGAGACCCAAATGGCACCCTATTCCCTATAGAGTGCACTACTTTTGACCAGAATGGCACCCTATTCCCTATATAATGCACTACTTTTGACCAGGACCCATAGGTAATAGCGGTGCCATTCAGTAATCTCAAAACTATTGAGAACCACACACTGAAATTATGCCTTTTCTTTGGACCTTGACTTTTAGAAAGCCCAGATGCTCTACCTCAAAGACCAACAAAATGACATTCAAACGTTGTCGTGAGATCTTCTCCGTGCTTTCATACAGTAACCTTTCAGAAATGACTATCACACCTGGCAGAGGAGTTAGTTCTCAGACAACTACTTGACCCTGAGTCTGACAAAATGGCCGCTGCGCTGCACCTTATCATAAAACAATGTTATTTCATAGTCGTGAGATCTTCTCTGTACAGTCCCCCCGGATCCAGAACGTACAGTATTATACAGAGCCATGAGTGCCGCGGAACTCCCTTCCATCTTATATAGAGCAAGTGAAAAGCAAAACCTGGTTTCAAAAAACAAATGAAGGTAACACCTCACGGCACAACGCCTCTGTTCACAGCGACCTACTGGTTGTGTGTATGTATTGACATGTACGTGGAACTGATAGATACATGCACACTACATGTTAATGTTTTTAAACTTATTTAAATTATAAACTATTTTGTCTGTAATGTATTTTTCGTTATGAGTCAGACCCCAGTAAGACTAGCTGTCGCCAATTGGCATTGGCTAATGGGGATCCTAATAAATAAAATCAAAATAACCGTTTAAAGGTGACAGCCGTTATAACTCAAAAAAAAGGAGTTACTGTTACCTTAGGAACAGCTATTAGTAAGAACTGTCACAATGAGAGACTTCACCTCACCTTGTTAAAAATAATATTGTTGTTTCAGCACTCCAGCTTTGGAGTACATCAAGTTCTTGGAGTTTTGTACAGCACTTTAAGTGGCGGCAGGTTATCAGTCCTCACCTGAAGTAGCCTCACCTGTCTGTTGAGGAGTTATTTATCTCCCGGCCTGTTCCCAACGAGACCTTTCATTTCAGTCATATTCTCTCCCAGTGTCTGTTCCCGGTCAAGTCTTTCATTTGAGGGGTGGCAATTTAAGGAGAGGGTGACAGGGTCAGCTATACAGAGATATAGTTCACTATTCAGAGGGTCAGCTATACAGAGATATAGTTCACTAATCAGAGGGTCAGCTATACAGAGATATAGTTCACTAATCAGAGGGTCAGCTATACAGAGATATAGTTCACTAATCAGAGGGTCAGCTATACAGAGATTTAGTTTACTAATCAGAGGGTCAGCTATACAGAGATATAGTTCACTAATCAGAGGGTGACAGGGTCAGCTATACAGAGATATAGTTCACTAGTCAGGGGTCAGCTATACAGAGATATAGATCTCAAGCGAGGAATAATCTCTGTGTTATGGAGAACCACAGGATTCATTCAGACCATCAGATTAAATTATGGAGAGGAAACTGTCCATAAAAAGTGTTTGCCTTCCCTCCACTTCTCCCCTGTCTCCCAACTGGTGTCCTCCTCCTCTGCCTACATACAGATATGGCTCAGCAACAATCTGTTCTCTTGTATTCATAATTAATGATTTAGCTATGCGGCTTGGCCATGAAGAGAACATGTTAAAACAAACTGTTAAAAGCTCATTATCAACAAAAAAAATGAATTGACTTATGGATGCTAGTTGCTAGCTATTCTCTGGTGTGATGTTTGTGTGAAACGCTTGGTTATTCTGAAGAGAAGCATAGTATACCTTATGTAATGTAATGCTAATGCACTACGCTAATGAAAATAGTGTGTGTGTGTGTGTGTGTGTGTCTGTGTCGTGTGTGTGTTTCTGTTTCTTCCCAGAAGCCTCCCTGCTAGGAGGAGATAGGAGAGTGCTTTGTCTCTGTTCTGTAACACTTCATGCAGGGAGAAAGGAGGGAGAAACACAGCTCACTAATAATGCATCACAACAACAGAGGACTGACTGGCTGCATGGGGCTCTACATAGTTCTGGTGTGACCTGGATTTTTCTGTTTTTGTTGCATTGCATACAGTCATCTCTCTCCAAGTTGATATGATCAAAACGAGGACTGTGAATCTGCCGGCGGGTTCTATAGTGGTGGCATAGCAACGCTGCCTTCAGCTATATCTGCCTTCAGCTATATCTGCCTTCAGCCCTATCTGCCTTCAGCCCTATCTGCCTGCAGCCCTATCTGCCTTCAGCCCTATCTGCCTTCAACTCTATCTGCCTTCAGCCCTATCTGCCTTCAGCCCTATCTGCCTTCAGCCCTATCTGCCTTCAACTCTATCTGCCTTCAGCCCTATCTGCCTTCAGCTATATCTGCCTTCAGCCCTATCTGCCTTCAGCCCTATCTGCCTTCAGCCCTATCTGCCTTCAGCTCTATCTGCCTTCAGCTCTATCTGCCTTCAGCTCTATCTGCCTTCAGCCCTATCTGTCTTCAGCTATATCTGCCTTCAGCCCTATCTGCCTTCAGCTATATCTGCCTTCAGCTATATCTGCTTTCAGCCCTATCTGCCTTCAGCCCTATCTGTCTTCAGCCCTATCTGCCTTCAGCCCTATCTGCCTTCAACTCTATCTGCCTTCAGCTCTATCTGCCTTCAGCTATATCTGCCTTCAGCCCTATCTGCCTTCAGCTATATCTGTCTTCAGCCCTATCTGCCTTCAGCTATAGTTTGACAGATACCCTCATTTATAAGCTGATGATTGTTTTTCTCCAGAGCTATTTATTTTCTCTGTTTTTTTCTTTAACAGTAGTTTGAATGTTTCTTGGTTTTGTCTGTGTGTTTAGGTTAGATTGTGTTGGTAGTATAATCGACTTGGTGATGTGTACTGTACGCTGGGTGTTTAGTTGACATATGCCACAGCCATCCATATTTTAACAGATCTCATTGGTCTTTTTGCAGGACAGGACAGGGAGCTCTCTAGTGACTTGTGGACGTGCATTTAGCCACTTTCTGCATTCTGCATTCTGAATCCTGTTTAATCTGTCAGGCTGGAGGAGAGACCAGCGCTAATCACTGCTGTGACAAACATCAGCCTCTCACCATGAATCCTTCGCTCCTCTCCGCTCCGTTCTGCTCACGTTAAAGGCCCAATCTGCAATTTAAAAAACAACTAAACAAAACAGCAGCTCCCCCACTTATTTTCTTGCTATAAATCAATTGGTATATATCATTGATTTAAATGATCAAGAACGGCTTTAAATAATCACAGAGTGGGCTTTAAAAGAACCCAGGCCCTCATTCTGTTATCTGGGGCTGCGTGCTGTTTCCTTTGTACTCTCTTTCACCTTTTATATATAAGTCTTTCAGCACTTCACACAACACAGTGGGTTACCAGGTGTTCCCCCCGTCTCCCTGTGTGTGAGTAGATATCAGTGTTTTCACTGAGACATGTTGCTACTGCTGTTGTGGTTTAATGAGAGAGCTGAGATCATCAATAAAACATGATACGCCCCAGCCAGTGGGTGTTGTCTGTCTGTCTGTCTCTGTGTGCTTGTGTGTGTGTGTGTACATGCGTGATTGCAGGCATGTGAGAGAAAGACTGTGTGTGTGTGTACATGCGTGTGTGTGTACGTACGTGTGTGTGTGTGTGTGTGTGTGTACGTACGTACGTACGTAAGTGTGTGTGTGTGTGTTCGTGCGTGTGCGCGTACGTGTGTACAGGCATATGAGAGAGAGAGAGACCTTGCTGGAGAAGATATGAGACAACATGCTGATAGGGATATAGAGTGATGAGAGAACGACCGACAGACAGACAGACAGACAGACAGACAGACAGACAGACAGACAGACAGACAGACAGACAGACAGACAGACAGACAGACAGACAGACAGACAGACAGACAGACAGACAGACAGACAGACAGACAGACAGACAGACAGACAGACAGACAGACAGACAGACAGACACAGTCAGTCAGTCAGTCAGTATTAGGTCCCCGACAAAAAAAAAAGATTGATTGACCGAAATACGTCTGTTCTTTTGACCAATCGATTGGTTGAAATTTAAAATGTGTTTAATAAAATCAACGCTATATGCCACAAGAGAACGGGCTCGTGGTAATGGCTGGAGCGGAATCAGTGGAATGGTATGAAATACATCATACACATGGTTATCATGGTTTCCATGTGTTTGATGCCATTCCATTTGCTTCGTTCCGGCCATTATTATGAGCTGTCCTACCTTCAGCAGCCTCCACTGATATATGCATTGAGCTTGTCTGATGCTTTAGGCACACTGTTTGATGAAATAAGACACAAATGACTCAAGAGGGAGCCAGAGATCAAGATAACCAGAAGAGAAAAATCTTAACCTGACCATCCTCCTCCTGCTCCTACTGGCTTTCACAGATTCTGCCATTACTCTCCTGAAGTTGCTTGTAGTAGGCTACACGAGGAGTCGGCAACCTTTCTCATGTTGAATGCCAATTTATCTCACAATTTCTACCTGATCTGCGTGCCAGTTATGGTTTTCATATGCGCATTTTCGTGGAACAATTTAATTTAAATTTATAATAACGTCTTCGTATTTTCAAAATCATTTTCATTTGGTTAATCAAAATTCTATCTAAATCTTAATGAAAATGATACAAACCTAAAAAGTTACTTCTATTGTCATTACCAACTGTGTAAAGCCTATAAATAAAACAAATAAAACCATTGCAACCTGCAGATAGAAAATATCCTGATAAAAATAAATATCCTATAAATCACATTGGCTACACATGGCCTGTCTGCAACCAACTTGAAACATTGTATCAACTATTAACTTGGATAAGGCTTGAATCTTTCACTAGCAAACTTGCAACATTGTATAAAATATTCTGCCAGGGAACAGACACAGCTGTAGGCTATTTGCGGAAGAGATAAGGAGTAATCAGGTAGCCCTGTTTTATGACGTTTCCACTGGATCAGAGCCTTTCACGCTGAGTGGTTATCGAAAGGGAGAGAGCTGGAAAGATTGTTCAAATACATTGAGGAACTATTGTCATTCTCAATGGATGTAGAAACAGACTTTGTTTGCTTGCTGTTTGAGGTGAAGAAACATGACTTTGAGAAGCTCCACAGGTCATTAGTGGTGGTATGTTAAGCCAATCAGAAATACTATCAGATCCCCAAATGGGCATATTTATATGTCTACATTTGCGAGCAGGCCAGGTATTGCACATCCTTACTCAACAATGGATTAGTCTCAACCTCCGCAATGGACTAGTCTCAGCCTCCGCAATGGACTAGTCTCAGCCTCCGCAATGGACTGGAGGTTGGAGGTTGAGACTAAATTCAAATGATTGGACATGATTTGGAAAGGCACACACCTGTCTATATAAGGTCCCACAGTTGACAGTGGATGTCAGAACAAAAACCAAGCCATGAGGTCGAAGGAATTGTACGTAGAGCTTCCGAGACAGGAACGCTCCCCATCCAACCTGACAGAGCTTGAGAGGATCTGCAGAGAAGAATGGCAGAAACTCCTTAAATACAGGTGTGCCAAGCATGTAGCGTCATACCCAAGAAGATTTGAGGCTGTAATCGCTGCCAAAGGTGCTTCAACAAAGTTTTGAGTAAAGGGTCTGAATACTTACAGTTGAAGTCGGAAGTTTACATACACCTTAGGAAAATACATTTACAGTTTTTCACAATTCCTGACATTTAATCATAGTAAAAATTACCTGTCTGAGGTCAGACAGGTAATGTGAAATGTCAGAATAATAGCAGAGAGAATGATTTATTTCAGCTTTTATTCCTTTCACCACATTCCCAGTGGGTCAGAAGTTTACATACACTCAATTAGTATTTGGTAGCATTGCCTTTAAATTATTTAACTTGGGTCAAATGTTTCAGGTGGCCTTCCACAAGCTTTACACAATATGTTTGGTGAATTTTGGCCCACTCCTCCTGACAGGTGGTGTAACTGAGTCAGGTTTGTAGGCCTCCTTGCTCACACATGCTTTTTCAGTTCTGCTCACAAATGTTCTATAGGATTGAGGTCAGGGCTTTGTGATGGCCACTCCAGTACCTTGACTTTGTTATCCTTAAGCCATTTTGCCACAACTTTGGAAGTATGCTTGGGGTCATTGTCCATTTGGAAGACCCATTTGCGACCAGCTTTAACTTCCTGACTGATGTCTTGAGATGTTGCTTCAATATGTCCACATACTTTTCTTTCCTCATGATGCCATCTATTTTGTGAAGTGCACCCGTCCCTCCTGTAGCAAAGCACCCCCACAACATGATGCTGCCATCCCCGTGCTTCACGGTTGGGATGGTGTTCTTCGGCTTGCAAGCATCCCCCTTTTTCCTCCAAACATAACGATGGTCATTATGGCTGAACAGTTCTATTTTTGTTTCATCAGACCAGTGGACATTTCTTCGAAAAGTATGATCTTTGTCCCCATGTGCAGTTGCAAACCGTAGTCTGGCTTTTTTATGGCGATTTTGGACCAGTGGTTTCTTCCTTGCTGAGCGGCCTTTCAGGTTATGTTGATATAGGACTTGTTTTACTGTGGATATAGATACTTTTGTACCCGTTTCCTCCAGCATCTTCACAAGGTCCTTTGCTGTTGTTTTGGGATTGATTTGCACTTTTCGCACCAAAGTACGTTAATCTCTAGGAAACAGAACGCGTCTCCTCCTTGAGCGGTATGATGGCTGCATGGTCCCTTGGTGTTTATACTTGCGTACTATTGTTTGTACAGATGAACGTGGTACCTTCAGGCGTTTGGAAATTGCTCCCAAGGATGAACCAGACTTGTGGAGGTCTACAATTTTTTTTCTGAGGTCTTGGCTGATATCTTTTGATTTTCCAATGACAAGCAAAGAGGCACTGAGTTTGAAGGTAGGCCTTGAAATACATATACAGGTACACCTCCAATTGACTCAAATGATGTCAATTAGCATGTCAGAAGCTTCTAAAGCCATGACATCATTTTCTGGAATTTTCCAAGCTGTTTAAAGGCACAGTCAACTTAGTGTATGTAAACTTCTGACCCACTGGAATTGTGATACAGTGAGTTCTAAGTTAAATAATCTGTCTGTAAACAATTGTTGGAAAGATTACTTGTGTCATGCACAAAGTAGATGTCCTAACCGACTTGCCAAAATTATAGTTTGTTAACCTCTCTAGGGTCGGTGGGACGAAATCGTCCCACCTACGTAACAGCCAGTGGAATCCTGTGGCACGTTATTCAAATACCTTAGAAATGCTATTACTTCAATTTCTCAAACATATGACTATTTTACACCATTTTAAAGACAAGACTCTCGTTAATCTAACCACACTGTCCGATTTCAAAAAGGCTTTACAACGAAAGCAAAACATTAGATTATGTCAGCAGAGTACCTAGCCAGAAATAATCAGACACCCATTTTTCAAGCTAGCATATAATGTCACATAAACCCAAACCACAGCTAAATGCAGCACTAACCTTTGATGATCTTCATCAGATGACAATCTTAGGACATTATGTTATACAATACATGCATGTTTTGTTCAATCAAGTTCATATTTATATCAAAAACCAGCTTCTTACATTAGCATGTGACGTTCAGAACTAGCATACGGTGAATTTACTAAATTACTCACGATAAACGTTCACAAAAAACATAACAATTATTTTAAGAATTATAGATACAGAACTCCTCTATGCACTCGCTATGTCCTATTTTAAAATAGCTTTTCGGTGAAAGCACATTTAGCAATATTCTAAGTAGATAGCCCGGCATCACAGGGCTAGCTATTTAGACACCCACCAAGTTTAGCCCTCACCAAAGTCAGATTTACAATAAGAAAAATGTTATTACCTTTGCTGTTCTTCGTCAGAATGCACTCCCAGGACTTCTACTTCAATAACAAATGTTGGTTTGGTTAAAAATAATCCATAGTTATGTTCAAATATCCTCTGTTTTGTTCGTGCGTTCAAGACACTATCCGAAGTGTAAAGAAGGGTGATGCGCACGACGTGTTTCGTGACAAAAAATGTCTAAATATTCCATTACCGTACTTCGAAGCATGTCAACCACTCTTTAAAATCAATTTTTATGCAATTTTTATCGTAAAAAAGCGATAATATTCCGACCGGGAAAGCGTGTTTACGTTCAAAGAGAGAGAAAATAAAAACATGGGGTGGCCTCGTGCACGCGCCTCAGTCTGATTGTCCTCTGATAGACCACTTACCAAAGGCGCTAATGTTTTTCAGCCAGGGGCTGGAATTACATCATTCAGCTTTTTCCCGGGTTCTGAGAGCCTATGGGAGCCGTAGGAAGTGTCACGTTACAGCAAAGATCCTCAGTTTTCAATAAAGAGAGTCAAGAAGAACAAGAACTTGTCAGACAGGCCACTTCCTGTAAGGAATCTTCTCAGGTTTTTGCCTGCCATATGAGTTCTGTTATACTCACAGACACCATTCAAACAGTTTTACAAACTTTAGGGTGTTTTCTATCCAAAGCCAATAATGATATGCATATTCTAGTTTCTGGGCAGTAGTAATAACCAGATTAAATCGGGTACGTTTTTTTATCCGGCCGTGTAAATACTGCCCCCTAGCAAGAAAATTGTGGAGTGGTTGAAAAACGAGTTTTAATGACTCCAACCAAAGTGTATGTAAACTTACGACTTCAACTGTATGTAAATGTGATATTTCAGTTTTTATTTGGAATAAATTAGCAAACATTTTTAACCCTTTCACACGTACTATCACACAGGGTGTGATCGTTCTAGAGTGGTCCCTGAAGCGTACGATCACACCCGTGTGATTAGAACACTAATTTAGAACGCTCATTTAGAACGGCCAGTTTCGAATGACAACAATCAGCATTTGAGCTGGCCACATTTTTTTCAGAAACTATTTACACAAACACAGTCCTTACAAAGTTATGTCCAGAATGTGAGCAGTTTATTTTTGGATGCAATGTTCAGATATTCACAGAAGTATCTATAGCACAACACAATCATCCAAACCGGAAAAATGTAGGCTACATTAGTCCTAGCGCTAACTGAGGAAAGATTGACCTAACACAAGCAGTCATATTTTCTAACTCTCGGCTGACATAAACTACAATATGACTTAGCTAATAGCAATTACTATGTATAATTAATCACATCACGGGTGAGCTTACCATTGATCGAAATAATTAGGTAAAACACTTTCTAGAAATTGAAAGTAATCCGTCGATTAGTTTCAGCGCGCAGCCACGTATTTTTTCCTCACAGAAACCGAAGATAATAAGAGAAGACAAGATGAGTTTGGTCTGTTTGTTTGCATGTTGAATGGGTGTGTCATCTACCGTCTGTCACGGGTATGTAGGGCAGGAGGAAGGAGCAGAGTCAAATACAGGATGTGATAGTTCAGTAGGCCGAAGTTTAATGGCACTCAACACGCTAGGTGTATAAACAACACAGAGATCGCAGAAAACCCCAAAAGGGAAACAGGTAATCCAGATGAAGAGGCGAAAATACGCACGGGGCGCAGCCCGGCTTAAATCGATACTCCAAATAATAAAATGCTGGAGCAACATACAAAGTACAACCACACTGCCCGCCGACAATCAAAAATAATCCCGCACAACACACAACACCCACAGGAACAAACTAAATACCCCCCCCACTAATGACAGAAACGAAAACAGGTGCGGACTTAGACAGACAAAACACAGCGAACACAGAAACATAGATCGGTGGCAGCTAGTAGACCGGCGACGACGACCGCCGAGAGCCGCCCGGCCGAGGAGGGGCACCATTTTCTGTGGATACTGTGACACCGTCACATCCCACCATTAATTTCCGGAAGTCCTCAAAAAATGAGTTAACTCTTACTCACCTCATTTTGGTATAACATCTTTGGTCAAACAGACGATTACGTGAAACCCAGAATGCATTGTATGTCAACAAACATGGCTCCATACACATAGCTGGAATTAGCTTAGCTCATCATAATCACTACAACATTCAAAACATTATTTTACACACATATACTATGCGCCCATTACAATTTATGCAAAAATCGGAACGCATGATTTATCATGGGTAATTGAAAAACGTGAATAAAATACTAAATATATCAATAATACCACACAAAACATTTTATGATAGTGATTTATTGAAACAAATGGCACGTGCAGGCAGTCAATCACGGTAACCTCTCACTCCCACTCTGAGCCATTCAGTGTTGTTGTTTATGTAACAATCACATTCTGGAATGGAGAGAACGTTCGAACATCACGTGCATAAAAAAAACTCACGCTGGGGCGACCGTTATAGATATTTGGAACTCACGCGTGAAAGGGTTAAAAACCTGTTTTTTCTTTGTCATTATGGGGTATTGTGTGTAGATTGATAAGGAAAAAATACAATTGAATCAATTTTAGAATAACGCTGTAACGTAACTGTCACGTCTTGGCCAGTATAAGAGTTAATTGTTATTGTAGTTTGGTCAGGACGTGGCAGAGGGTATTTGTTTTATGTGGTTCGGGGTGGTGTTTTGGTAAAAGGGTGTTTGATTTAGTATTTCCGGGTTTTTGGTTTACGGTCTATGTTTATGTATTTCTATGTGTAGTCTAGTAAGTGTGTTTCTATGTAGAGTTAATTGGGGTGGACTTCCAATTGAAGGCAGCTGTGTGGTGTTGCCTTTGATTGGAAGTCCTATATTAGTTGGGTGTGTTTGTCTGTGTGTTTGTGGGAGATTGTTCTGTGTTTAGCCTTGTGCCTTGCCAGACTGTCTGTATATCGTTTGTTCACTTGTTTTGTTATTTTGGTGTTCATTTTGGGAAGTTAATAAACGTCAAGATGAGCTTACACATACCTGCTGCGTTTTGGTCCTCCATTACCGACGACAACCGTGACAGAATCTCCCACCAAACCAGGACCAAGCAGCAGAGGACGGAGCAGTGGGATTGTGAGTTGGCCTATGGTGAGAGATGGACTTGGGAGGAGATCTTGAAGGGAGAAGGCTCTTACACTTGGGAGGAGATCCAATCAGGAAAAGATCGCCTTCCATGGTGACAGGTGGTAAGAGAGAGAGAGGAAAGGCGAAAGGCTGGTATGGACCGGGAACGTTTCCGAGGAACACGACTGGCGTTGAAGCACGAGAGGCACCCCCAAGAATTTTTTTGGGGGGGGCACACGGGTAGTTTGGCTAGGCATAGGAAGAGCCGGAAGCCAGCTACCCGTGGTTATATGGAGGAGCGTATGAGGTGGAGAGCGCCATGTTTCACTGAGGAGCGCACTATCTCACCCATACGCACGCACACTCCGGTGCGCGTTATTCCAGCCCCTCGCAGGTGCCATGCTAGAGCGGGCATCCAGCCTGGTAGGAGGATGCCTGCGCAGCGCATCTGGTCGCCGATACGCCTCCGAGGACCAGGCTACCCAACTCCCGCTCTACGCACGGCTATTATCAGGCCCCTGCACAGCCCAGTCCGCCCTGTACAAGCACCCCGCTCGTACAGGGCTACTAGTTCCATCCAGCCAGGACGGGTTGTGCAGGAGGTAAGATCAAGACCGACTGTGCGCCTCCATAGCCCTAGGTTTCCAGCTCCTGTCTCTCGTGCGGACCCAGAAGTGCGTCAACCCAGTCCGACTCGTCCTGTTCCCGCTCCCCGCACTAGCCTGGAGGTGCGTGTTCCCAATCTGGTACGCCCAGTACCAGCACCACGCACCAGGCTTCAAGTGCGTAAACCCAGCCTCGCCAGTCAACAGTCACCAGAGCTGCCCGCCAGTCAACAGTCACCAGAGCTGCCCGCCAGTCAACAGTCACCAGAGCTGCCCGCCAGTCAACAGTCACCAGAGCTGCCCGCCAGTCAACAGTCACCAGAGCTGCCCGCCAGTCAACAGTCACCAGAGCTGCCCGCCAGTCAACAGTCGCCAGAGCTGCCCGCCAGTGAGGAATCGCCAGAGCTGCCCGCCAGTGAGGAATCGCCAGAGCCGCCCGTCAGTGAGGAGTCGCCAGAGCCACCCACTAGTCAGGAGCTGCCAGAGTGGCCAGACTGCCCCGAGCTGCCAGAGTGGCCAGACTGCCCCGAGCTGCCAGAGTGGCCAGACTGCCCCGAGCTGCCAGAGTGGCCAGACTGCCCCGAGCTGCCAGACTGCCCAGACTGCCCCGAGCTGACAGACTGCCCAAAGCTGCCAGACTGCCCCGAGCTGCCAGAGTGGCCCGACTGCCTGGAACGGCCAGAACCGGAGCCACCTCCAGATATAGGTGGGTTGGGGAGGGGGGGGGGGGTGTAGCACAGTGCCGTCGGCAGCCACCCTCCCTTCCCTCCCTTTAGTAGGGGGGGAATTTTTGTTTTTGTTGTTTGGGGTTGTTGTTTTTTTTGTTTTTTTAAGGTGCTTCCGGGGTTAGCACCTTTAAGGGGGGGGTACTGTCACATCCTGGCCAGTATAAGGGTTAATTGTTATTGTAGTTTTGTCAGGACGTGGCAGAGGGTATTTGTTTTATGTGGTTCGGGGTGGTGTTTTGGTAAAAGGGTGTTTGATTTAGTATTTCCGGGTTTTTGGTTTATGGTCATGTATTTCTATGTGTAGTCTAGTAAGTGTGTTTCTATGTAGAGTTAATTGGGGTGGACTTCCAATTGAAGGCAGCTGTGTGGTGTTGCCTTTGATTGGAAGTCCTATATTAGTTGGGTGTGTTTGTCTGTGTGTTTGTGGGAGATTGTTCTGTGTTTAGCCTTGTGCCTTGCCAGACTGTCTGTATATCGTTCGTTCACTTGTTTTGTTATTTTGATGTTCATTTTGGGAAGTTAATAAACGTCAAGATGAGCTTACACATACCTGCTGCGTTTTGGTCCTCCATTACCGACGACAACCGTGACAGTAAAAAAATGTGGAAAAAGCCAAGGTGTCTGAATACTTTCCGAATTCACTGTATCCCTGAGCATTGGGCACAATATTAGTGATGATTTATCCCTGGTTCAGATGATAATGATGTATCCTTGGTTCAGATAATGATATATCCCTGGTTCAGATGATAATGCTATATCCCTGGTTCAGATGATGATAATGTATCCCTGGTTCAGATGATGATAATGTATCCCTGGTTCAGGTGATAATGATGTATCCCTGGTTCAGGTGATAATGATGTATCCCTGGTTCAGGTGATAATGATTTATCCCTGGTTCAGGTGATAATGATTTATCCCTGGTTCAGGTGATAATGATGTATCCCTGGTTCAGATGATAATAATGTATCCCTGGTTCAGATGATGATAATGTATCCCTGGTTCAGATGATGATAATGTATCCCTGGTTCAGATGATAATGATTTATCCCTGGTTCAGATGAGGATAATGTATCTCTGGTTCAGATGATAATAATGATTTATCCCTGGTTCAGATAATGATGGTATATCCCTGGTTCAGATGATGATAATGAATCCCTGGTTCAGATGATAATGATTGATCCCTGGTTCAGATGATGATAATGTATCCCTGGTTCAGATGATAATAATGATTTATCCCTGGTTCAGATGATAATGATGATGTATCCCTGGTTCCGATGATGATGATGTATCCCTGGTTCAGATGATGATGATGATGTATCCCTGGTTCAGATGATAATGATGTATCCCTGGTTCAGATGATAATGATGTATCCCTGGTTCAGATGATAATGATGTATCCCTGGTTCAGATGATAATGATGTATCCCTGGTTCAGATGATAATGATTTATCCCTGGTTCAGTGTTTCAGTGGGGTGTAGGCAGTAGGATGAGATTTGGTGATACCGGGAGTATGATAAGATTATTCTGCCTAGTGGATCTGCGTGGTGAATCTGCCAATGTCATGTTGCTGTGCAGTAATCCACAGTTATGTTGGAGCATCCTTGTTAATTACCAACCTTCGTTAATAAGATGCCTCTTATGGAATTAAAGGTGTGTGTGTGTGTGTGTGTGTTTGTGATTATCAATGGAAGTGGATCTAACTGCTATAATGATCTTTGTGGAGTGATGATCAGTGTTCGGGGGTGTTATGTATCCCTAGTCAACAGTTTGAACAGTTTTAGACTCTGCAGTTTGATACAGAGTCACAACTCTGTATAATGAGAAAATCCCCTTTTTAAAGTTCACAGAATATCACATTCTAATCATACATTTAACAATTCTGTCAAAAGAAATCATGTTTAGACCTGAACATGTGTTACCAAAAACCACAGAAGACAAATTAACTTTCTACCTGAAGCTTGGGTGAAGTCTCGGCTATCACTGAACAGTGTTGTGTTAATCTGAACTCTGTGTAAGTGTTTGTGTTGGCCAGTGTATTAAAGCCTACCTCAGGTGAACACAGCCGTTGACGAGGTCGCAGCTACAGTGTTGTTGTTTGAACTCTGTGTAAGTGTTTCTGTTGGCCAACATATTAAAGCCTACCTCAGGTGAACACAGCTGTTGAAGAGGTCTCAGCTATAGTGTTGTTGTTTTAACTCTGTGTAAGTGTTTGTGTTGGCCAGCGTATTAAAGCCTACCTCAGGTGAACACAGCCATTGACGAGGTCTCAGCTACAGTGTTGTTGTTGTTTGAACTCTGTGTTAGTGTTTGTGTTGGCCAGCGTATTAAAGCCTACCTCGGGTGAACACAGTCGTTGACGAGGTCTCAGCTACAGTGTTGTTGTTTGAACTCTGTATAAGTGTTTGTGTTGGCCAACGTATTAATAAAACCTACCTCAGGTGAACACAGCTGTTGACGAGGTCTCAGCTACAGTGTTGTGGCTGTTGTTTTTTTTTATCCCTGTGTTAGTCTTTGTTTGGACACCGTGTTAAAGTGTGCTATGCTTCTGTCCCCAGGTGAACACAGCGATGCACGAGGCCAAGCTAGTGGAGGAGTGTGATGAACTTGTAGAGATCATACGCCAGAGGAAACAGATCATCGCGGTCAAGATCAAGGAGTCCAAGGTACAGTAGTCTTCTACACACTAACCCTTAATACTACACTGGACCCCTATGGTCCAAGGGACGGTACTCCCTGGCTGCGTCTCAAACCATACTCTTCCGCTGGCTGCGTCTCAAACCATACTCTTCCGCTGGCTGCGTCTCAAACCATACTCTTCCGCTGGCTGCGTCTCAAACCATACTCTTCCACTGGCTGCGTCTCAAACCATACTCTTCCACTGGCTGCATCAGAAGTTACACCCTATTCACTACAGAAGTCTTCAAAACGGGCAGTTTGTTTACCATTTCAAAGAGGTTTCGATAGAAGAAGTGAGTGGTGTCTCCAGTCTCTCCTACTACACACATTAAAAGCTGGATCTGATGTGTGTGCCAGCCTGTCTGAGTCACGGAGACATTGTAGGTGGCAGTTAAAACACTGCATTCACAACGTGTCACTGCAACTGCCACAGTGAGAGAGGGAAGGGGGACTTGTCACACAGCCTGTCACGACACTCCATGGGGTGACATCATAAAAACTGAAGATTGCGAGGTGTCGTCTGAGTTATCAGAAGAAGCATATTTCTTGAGAACACAACTTTTCCCTTTGTCGCAGCTCTGAGTTTAGTAGTGACAGATGTACAGTCATGTGATAGGTCTATGGCACGCGTCTTCAGAGAACAGAGAGAATGAGGAGGAGAGGACAACAGGAAGAAGGAAGAAGGTGTGCAGAGGACATAGGAAGGGTGAGAAATGGAGGGTGAAGAGGAGAGGAAAGGAAAGGAAGAGGGGAGAAGAGAAGAGAGGAGGGGAGAGGAGAAGGGAGGGGAGAAGAGAAGAGAGAAGGGGAGGAGGGGAGAAGACAAGAGGCGAGGAGGGGAGGGGAGAAGAGGAGGGGAGAGGAGAGGAGGGGAGAAGAGAAGAGGGGAGGAGAGGAGGGGAGGGGAGAGGAGGGGAGGGGAGAGGAGAGGAGGGGAGAAGAGAAGAGGGGAGGGGAGGGGAGGGGAGAAGAGAAGAGAGGAGAGGAGAGGAGAGGGAGGGGGAGAGGAGAGGAGGGGAGAAGAGGGGAGGAGGGGAGGTGAGGGGAGAAGAGAGGGAGGAGGGGAGAGGAGGGAGGAGGGGAGAGGAGGAGGGGAGAAGAGAAGAGAGGAGGGGAGAGGAGGGGAGAAGAGAAGATAAGAGAAGAGAGGAGAGGAGAAGAGAAGAGAGGGGGAGAAGAGAAGATAGGAGGGGAGGAGTGAGGAAAGAGAGGAGAGGAGGGGAGAAGAGAAGATAGGAGTGAGGAGAAGAGAAGAGAGGAGGGGAGAATAGGAGAGGAGAGGAGAGGAGACTGAACCATCTGGATTATAGAGGGTCCATAGGGTCCAGGATAACTAGTGCACTATGGAACAGGTTGTATGGAACAGGGTGTATGGAACAGGGTGTATGGAACAGGGTGTCTGGAACAGGATGTCTGGAACAGGGTGTATGGAACAGAATGTATGGAACAGGGTGTATGGAACAGGGTGTATGGAACAAGATGTATGGAACAGGGTGTATGGAACAGGATGTCTGGAACAGGGTGTATGGAACAGGATGTATGGAACAGGGTATATGGAACAGTGTGTATGGAACAGGGTGTGTGGAACAGGGTGTGTGGAACAGGGTGTATGGAACAGGGTGTATGGAACAAGATGTATGGAACAGTATGTATGGAACAGGGTGTGTGGAACAGGGTGTGTGGAACAAGATGTATGAACAGGATGTATGGAACAGGATGTATGAACAGGATGTATGGAACAGGATGTATGGAACAGGGTGTATGGAACAGGGTGTATGGAACAGGGTGTATGGAATAGGGTGTGTGGAACAGGATGTATGGAACAGAATGTATGGAACAGGGTGTATGGAACAGGGTGTATGGAACAAGCTGTATGGAACAGGGTGTATGGAACAGGGCAAACTGGAACAGGGCGCTGGAACAGGGTGTCTGGAACAGGGTGAAAGGAACAGGGTGAAAGGAACAGGGTGAAAGGAACAGGGTGTATGGAACAGGGTAAAAGGAACAGCGTGACTGGAACAGGGGGAAGGAACAGGGTGTATGGAACAGTGTGAAAGGAACAGCGTGACTGGAACAGGGGTAAGGAACAGGGTGTATGGAACAGGGTGAGAGGAACAGCGTGACTGGAACAGGGGGATGGAACAGGGTGAAAGGAACATCGTGACTGGAACAGGGTGAAGGAACAGGGTGTATGGAACAGGGTGAGAGGAACAGCGTGACTGGAACAGGGTAAAAGGAACAGGGTGTATGGAACAGGGTGTATGGAACAGGGAAAAAAGGAACATCGTGACTGGAACAGGGTGATGGAACAGGGTGTATGGAACAGGGTGAAAGGAACAGGGTTCCTGGAACAGGGTGTGGAACAGGGTGAAAGGAACAGGGTGTATGGAACAGGGTAAAAGGAACAGCGTGACTGAAACAGGGTGATGGAACAGGGTGAAAGGAACAGGGTGTATGGAACAGGTTAATGGAACAGGGTGCCATTTGGGACGCAGCCCTAGAATGTTGCCCCAGCTCGTGTTCTGAGATTTAGATTAATTAAATTATTTACACCATATGCAGCAATTCAAAATGAGACAAAGACAAGACAGCGAGGCACACACACACTCTCTTTCTCTCTCGCTTTCTCTCACTCTCTCTCTCTCTTCCTAACTCTCTTTCTCTCTCTTTCTCTCTCTTTCTCTCTCTCGATCTCGCTCTCTGTCTCTCTCTCTCTCTGTGTCTTCCTTTCTCTCTCTCTGTCTCTCTCTCTCTCCCTCTCTCCCTCTCTTTCTTTCTTAATTTCTTTCTCGCTCTCTTTCTTTCTTAATTTCTTTCTCTCTCTCTCTCTCGCTCTCTTTCTTTCTTAATTTCTTTCTCTCTCTCTCACTCTGTCTTTCTCTCTCTTTCTTTCTCTCCCTCTCTCACTTTTTCTCTCTCTCTCTTTCTTTCTCTCTTTCTTTCTCTCTCTTTCTCCCTCTCTCTTTCTCTCTCTCTCGTTCTCTCTTTCTGTCTGTCTCGCTCTCTCTTTCTTTCTCTCGCTCTCTCTCTCTCTCTCTAAACCACAGTCATCATTATATACTGTAAATCCTTCATGCTGGTTGTAAACCACAGTCATCCTTATATACTGTAAATCCTTCATGCTGGTTGTAAACCACCATCATTATATACTGTAAATCCTTCATGCTGGTTGTAAACCACAGTCATCATTATATACTGTAAGTCCTTCATGCTGGTTGTAAACCACCATCATTATATACTGTAAATCCTTCATGCCGGTTGTAAACCACAGTCATCATTATATACTGTAAGTCCTTCATGCTGGTTGTAAACCACCATCATTATATACTGTAAGTCCTTCATGCTGGTTGTAAACCACCATCATTATATACTGTAAGTCCTTCATGCTGGTTGTAAACCACCATCATTATATACTGTAAATCCTTGCAGTGGAACTAGTAATTAATCAAAACAGCTTCAATTGTTAGATTTGTGGAATGTGGAATGTTTTCTGTCCGAATATGGAGCTTATGTTGCGTAACCTAACCGGTGACATTTAAAAAGCAGATTGTATTTAATACCAGTTACTGACAAGGCCTTCGTATTACAGAAGCAATGAAATTCCTCAAATCCTCAACATTTTTCTCTGATGAGAGAGAATTAAATGAAGCTAATTCAATGTGTCACATCTGAGCCAGGGGTGGAATGAAGATAAATAGATGATGTAGAATGTAGAATTAGAATTTAGAATGTTAGAATGATGTTATTCCACTCATCATCCCTGAGGGAATTATAACACAGCTGTCTATAGTGTGATTATTCCCTCTCCATATAGTGCCTTCCTCTCTCAGGGTGTGTGACTGTATCTTATGATGAAACAGACAGACAGAGAGAGACAGACTGAGAGACAGACTGAGAGACAGACTGAGAGACAGACTGAGAGACAGACTGAGAGGGGGGCAGACTGACAGAGAGAGAGAGAGACAGACTGACAGAGAGAGAGAGAGACAGACTGACAGAGAGAGAGAGAGACAGACTGACAGAGAGAGAGAGAGAGAGAGAGACAGACTGACAGAGAGAGAGAGAGAGACAGACTGACAGACAGAGAGAGAGACAGACTGACAGACTGACAGACAGAGAGAGAGAGAGAGACAGACAGAGAGAGAGATAAACAGACAGAGACACAGACAGACAGAGACACAGACGGAGAGACAGACAGAGACACAGACGGAGACAGAGAGAGCGAGAGACAGACAGAGAGACAGAGAGAGAGAGAGAGACAGACTGACAGACAGAGAGAGAGAGAGAGACAGACTGACAGACAGAGAGAGAGAGAGACAGACAGAGAGATAGATAAACAGACAGAGACACAGACAGATAGACAGACAGAGACACAGACGGAGAGACAGACAGAGACACAGACGGAGACAGAGAGACAGAAAACAGTCTGTTTTGAGCAGAGTTCTATCAGAATACTTGGACATGACTGGTGTTTTTGCAGACCACACAATGAAATCCAGGATATTTGGCTCTCTGTTTTGAACGTCACCTCCGTAACTGAAACAACATGACCAGCTGTTGTTTTAACAAACACACATGATGACCACGTGAAAACATTCCTGGCCACTTCACGTGTTATTATGATAATACAGTAGAA
>NC_138299.1:100125000-100242500 GCF_965601325.2 Salmo salar | reverse complement strand
GAAATACAGCTCCATCATTACAGAGGTCTCAGACAGGTAACAATTGTTATCCACGAGTCACTACAGTACATGAGGTTGAAAGATGCATCGGAACAGAAATACAGTAACCTACAGTAAGAACAGATAGGGTTGGACTACTTTATAGTACAGTAAGAAGAGATAGGGTTGGACTACTTTATAGTACAGTAAGAAGAGATGGGGTTGGACTACTTTATGATACTGTAACCTACAGTAAGAAGAGATAGGGTTGGACTACTTTATAATACAGTAAGAAGAGATAGGGTTGGACTACTTTATAGTACAGTAACCTACAGTAAGAAGAGATACGGTTGGACTACTTTGTAATACAGTAAGAAGAGATAGGGTTGGACGACTTTATAATACAGTAAGAAGAGATAGGGTTGGACTACTTTATAATACAGTAACCTACAGTAAGAAGAGATAGGGTTGGACTACCTTATAATACAGTAACCTACAGTAAAAGGGATAGGGTTGGATTACTTTATGATACAGTAACCTACAGTAAGAAGAGATAGGGTTGGACTACTTTATAATACATTAAGAAGAGATAGGGTTGGACTACTTTATAGTACAGTAACCTACAGTAAGAAGGGATAGGGTTGGACTACTTTATAATACAGTAACCTACAGTAAGAAGAGATAGGGTTGGACTGCTTTATAATACAGTAAGAAGAGATAGGGTTGGACTACTTTATAGTACAGTAACCTACAGTAAGAAGAGATACGGTTGGACTACTTTTTAATACAGTAAGAAGAGATAGGGTTGGACTACTTTATAATACAATAAGAAGGGTTAGGGTTGGACTACTTTATAATACAGTAACCTACAGTAAGAAGGGATAGGGTTGGACTACTTTATAATACAGTAACCTAGAGTAAGAACAGATAGGGTTGGACTACTTTATAAAACAGTAAGAAGTGATAGGGTTGGACTACTTTATAGTTCAGTAAGAATGGATAGGGTTGGACTACTTTATAATACAGTAACCTACAGTAAGAAGAGATAGGGTTGGACTACTTTATAGTACAGTAAGAAGAGATAGGGTTGGACAACTTTATAATACAGTAAGTAGGGAGAGGGTTGGACTACTTTATAATACAGTAAACTACAGTAAGAAGAGATAGGGTTGGACTACTTTATAGTACAGTAACCAACAGTAAGAAGAGATAGGGTTGGACTACTTTATAGTACAGTAAGAAGAGATAGGGTTGGACTACTTTATAATACAGTAAGAAGAGATAGGGTTGGACTACTTTATAGTACAGTAAGAAGAGATAGGGTTGGACTACTTTATAATACAGTAAGAAGAGATAGGGTTGGACTACTTTATAATACAGTAACCTACAGTAAGAAGAGATAGGGTTGGGCTACCTTATAATACAGTAACCTACAGTAAGAAGGAATAGGGTTGGACTACTTTATAATACAGTAACCTACAGTAAGAAGAGATAGGGTTGGACTACCTTATAATACATTAAGAAGGGATAGGGTTGGACTACTTTATAATACAGTAACCTACAGTAAGAAGAGCTAGGGTTGGACTACTTTATAATACAGTAAGTAGGGAGAGGGTTGGAGTACTTTATAATACAGTAACCTACAGTAAGAAGAGATAGGGTTGGACTACTTTATAGTACAGTAACCTACAGTAAGAAGGGATAGGGTTGAACCACTTTATAGTACAGTTACCTACAGTAAGAAGGGATAGCGTTGGACTACTTTATAAAACAGTAACCTACAGTAAGAAGAGCTAGGGTTGGACTACTTTATAATACAGTAAGAAGGGAGAGGGTTGGACTACTTTATAGTACAGTAACCTACAGTAAGAAGGGATAGGGTTGGACTACTTTATAATACAGTAAGAAGGGAGAGGGTTGGACTACTTTATAGTACAGTAACCTACAGTAAGAAGGGATAGGGTTGGACTACTTTATAATACAGTAACCTACAGTAAGAAGAGATAGGGTTGGACTACTTTATAGTACAGTAACCTACAGTAAGAAGTGATAGGGTTGGACTACTTTATAATACAGTAAGAAGGGATAGGGTTGGACTACTTTATAATACAGTAACCTACAGTAAGAAGAGCTAGGGTTGGACTACTTTATAATACAGTAAGTAGGGAGAGGGTTGGACTAATTTATAATACAGTAACCTACAGTAAGAAGAGATAGGGTTGGACTAATTTATAGTACAGTAACCAACTGTAAGAAGAGATAGTGTTGGACTACTTTATAGTACAGTAAGAAGAGATAGGGTTGGACTACTTTATAATAGAGTAAGAAGAGATAGGGTTGGACTACTTTATAGTACAGTAACCTACAGTAAGAAGGGATAGGGTTGGACTACTTTATAATACAGTAACCTACAGTAAGAAGAGATAGGGTTGGACTACCTTATAATACATTAAGAAGGGATAGGGTTGGACTACTTTATAATACAGTAACCTACAGTAAGAAGAGATAGGGTTGGACTACTTTATAGTACAGTAACCTACAGTAAGAAGAGATAGGGTTGGACTACTTTGTAATACAGTAAGAAGAGATAGGGTTGGACTACTTTATAATACATTAAGACGGGATAGGGTTGGACTACTTTATAATACAGTAACCTAGAGTAAGAAGAGATAGGGTTGGGCTACTTTATAATACAGTAAGAAGTGATAGGGTTGGACTACTTTATAGTACAGTAAGAATGGATAGGGTTGGACTACTTTATAATACAGTAACCTACAGTAAGAAGAGATAGGGTTGGACTACTTCATAGTACAGTAAGAAGAGATAGGGTTGGACTACTTTATAATACATTAAGAAGGGTTAGGGTTGGACTACTTTATAGTACAGTAAGAATGGATAGGGTTGGACTACTTTATAGTACAGTAAGAAGAGATAGGGTTGGACTACTTTACAATACAGTAACCTACAGTAAGAAGAGATAGGGTTGGACTACTTTATAATACAGTAACCTAGAGTAAGAAGAGATAGGGTTGGACTACTTCATAGTACAGTAAGAAGAGATAGGGTTGGACTACTTTATAATACATTAAGAAGGGTTAGGGTTGGACTACTTTATAATACAGTAACCTACAGTAAGAAGGGATAGGGTTGGACTACTTTATAATACAGTAACCTAGAGTAAGAACAGATAGGGTTGGACTACTTTATAAAACAGTAAGAAGTGATAGGGTTGGACTACTTTATAGTACAGTAAGAATGGATACGGTTGGACTACTTTATAATACAGTAAGTAGGGAGAGGGTTGGACTACTTTATAATCCAGAAAACTACAGTAAGAAGAGATAGGGTTGGACTACTTTATAGTACAGTAACCAACAGTAAGAAGAGATAGGGTTGGACTACTTTATAGTACAGTAAGAAGAGATAGGGTTGGACTTCTTTATAATACAGTAACCTACAGTAAGAAGAGATAGGGTTGGGGTACCTTATAATACAGTAACCTACAGTAAGAAGGGATAGGGTTGGACTACATTATAATACAGTAACCTACAGTAAGAAGAGATAGGGTTGGACTACCTTATAATACATTAAGAAGGGATAGGGTTGGACTACTTTATAATACAGTAACCTACAGTAAGAAGAGCTAGGGTTGGAATGCTTTATAATACAGTAAGTAGGGAGAGGGTTGGAGTACTTTATAATAGAGTAACCTACAGTAAGAAGAGATAGGGTTGGACTACCTTATAATACATTAAGAAGGGATAGGGTTGGGATCTACTTTATAATACAGTAACCTACAGTAAGAAGAGATAGGGTTGGACTACTTTATAGTACAGTAACCTACAGTAAGAAGAGATAGGGTTGGACTACTTTGTAATACAGTAAGAAGAGATAGGGTTGGACTACTTTATAATACATTAAGAAGGGATAGGGTTGGTCAACTTTATAATACAGTAACCTAGAGTAAGAAGAGATAGGGTTGGACTACTTTATAATACAGTAAGAAGTGATAGGGTTGGACTACTTTATAGTACAGTAAGAATGGATAGGGTTGGACTACTTTATAATACAGTAACCTACAGTAAGAAGAGATAGGGTTGGACTACTTTATAGTACAGTAAGAAGAGATAGGGTTGGACTACTTTATAATACAGTAACCTACAGTAAGAAGAAATAGGGTTAGACTACGTTATAGTACAGTAACCAACAGTAAGAAGGGATAGGGTTGGACTACTTTATAATACAGTAACCTAGAGTAAGAACAGATAGGGTTGGACTACTTTATAAAACAGTAAGAAGTGATAGGGTTGGACTACTTTATAGTTCAGTAAGAATGGATAGGGTTGGACTACTTTATAATACAGTAACCTACAGTAAGAAGAGATAGGGTTGGACTACTTTATAGTACAGTAAGAAGAGATAGGGTTGGACAACTTTATAATACAGTAAGTAGGGAGAGGGTTGGACTACTTTATAATACAGTAAACTACAGTAAGAAGAGATAGGGTTGGACTACTTTATAGTACAGTAACCAACAGTAAGAAGAGATAGGGTTGGACTACTTTATAGTACAGTAAGAAGAGATAGGGTTGGACTACTTTATAATACAGTAAGAAGAGATAGGGTTGGACTACTTTATAGTACAGTAAGAAGAGATAGGGTTGGACTACTTTATAATACAGTAAGAAGAGATAGGGTTGGACTACTTTATAATACAGTAACCTACAGTAAGAAGAGATAGGGTTGGGCTACCTTATAATACAGTAACCTACAGTAAGAAGGAATAGGGTTGGACTACTTTATAATACAGTAACCTACAGTAAGAAGAGATAGGGTTGGACTACCTTATAATACATTAAGAAGGGATAGGGTTGGACTACTTTATAATACAGTAACCTACAGTAAGAAGAGCTAGGGTTGGACTACTTTATAATACAGTAAGTAGGGAGAGGGTTGGAGTACTTTATAATACAGTAACCTACAGTAAGAAGAGATAGGGTTGGACTACTTTATAGTACAGTAACCTACAGTAAGAAGGGATAGGGTTGAACCACTTTATAGTACAGTTACCTACAGTAAGAAGGGATAGCGTTGGACTACTTTATAAAACAGTAACCTACAGTAAGAAGAGCTAGGGTTGGACTACTTTATAATACAGTAAGAAGGGAGAGGGTTGGACTACTTTATAGTACAGTAACCTACAGTAAGAAGGGATAGGGTTGGACTACTTTATAATACAGTAAGAAGGGAGAGGGTTGGACTACTTTATAGTACAGTAACCTACAGTAAGAAGGGATAGGGTTGGACTACTTTATAATACAGTAACCTACAGTAAGAAGAGATAGGGTTGGACTACTTTATAGTACAGTAACCTACAGTAAGAAGTGATAGGGTTGGACTACTTTATAATACAGTAAGAAGGGATAGGGTTGGACTACTTTATAATACAGTAACCTACAGTAAGAAGAGCTAGGGTTGGACTACTTTATAATACAGTAAGTAGGGAGAGGGTTGGACTAATTTATAATACAGTAACCTACAGTAAGAAGAGATAGGGTTGGACTAATTTATAGTACAGTAACCAACTGTAAGAAGAGATAGTGTTGGACTACTTTATAGTACAGTAAGAAGAGATAGGGTTGGACTACTTTATAATAGAGTAAGAAGAGATAGGGTTGGACTACTTTATAGTACAGTAACCTACAGTAAGAAGGGATAGGGTTGGACTACTTTATAATACAGTAACCTACAGTAAGAAGAGATAGGGTTGGACTACCTTATAATACATTAAGAAGGGATAGGGTTGGACTACTTTATAATACAGTAACCTACAGTAAGAAGAGATAGGGTTGGACTACTTTATAGTACAGTAACCTACAGTAAGAAGAGATAGGGTTGGACTACTTTGTAATACAGTAAGAAGAGATAGGGTTGGACTACTTTATAATACATTAAGACGGGATAGGGTTGGACTACTTTATAATACAGTAACCTAGAGTAAGAAGAGATAGGGTTGGGCTACTTTATAATACAGTAAGAAGTGATAGGGTTGGACTACTTTATAGTACAGTAAGAATGGATAGGGTTGGACTACTTTATAATACAGTAACCTACAGTAAGAAGAGATAGGGTTGGACTACTTCATAGTACAGTAAGAAGAGATAGGGTTGGACTACTTTATAATACATTAAGAAGGGTTAGGGTTGGACTACTTTATAGTACAGTAAGAATGGATAGGGTTGGACTACTTTATAGTACAGTAAGAAGAGATAGGGTTGGACTACTTTACAATACAGTAACCTACAGTAAGAAGAGATAGGGTTGGACTACTTTATAATACAGTAACCTAGAGTAAGAAGAGATAGGGTTGGACTACTTCATAGTACAGTAAGAAGAGATAGGGTTGGACTACTTTATAATACATTAAGAAGGGTTAGGGTTGGACTACTTTATAATACAGTAACCTACAGTAAGAAGGGATAGGGTTGGACTACTTTATAATACAGTAACCTAGAGTAAGAACAGATAGGGTTGGACTACTTTATAAAACAGTAAGAAGTGATAGGGTTGGACTACTTTATAGTACAGTAAGAATGGATACGGTTGGACTACTTTATAATACAGTAAGTAGGGAGAGGGTTGGACTACTTTATAATCCAGAAAACTACAGTAAGAAGAGATAGGGTTGGACTACTTTATAGTACAGTAACCAACAGTAAGAAGAGATAGGGTTGGACTACTTTATAGTACAGTAAGAAGAGATAGGGTTGGACTTCTTTATAATACAGTAACCTACAGTAAGAAGAGATAGGGTTGGGGTACCTTATAATACAGTAACCTACAGTAAGAAGGGATAGGGTTGGACTACATTATAATACAGTAACCTACAGTAAGAAGAGATAGGGTTGGACTACCTTATAATACATTAAGAAGGGATAGGGTTGGACTACTTTATAATACAGTAACCTACAGTAAGAAGAGCTAGGGTTGGAATGCTTTATAATACAGTAAGTAGGGAGAGGGTTGGAGTACTTTATAATAGAGTAACCTACAGTAAGAAGAGATAGGGTTGGACTACCTTATAATACATTAAGAAGGGATAGGGTTGGGATCTACTTTATAATACAGTAACCTACAGTAAGAAGAGATAGGGTTGGACTACTTTATAGTACAGTAACCTACAGTAAGAAGAGATAGGGTTGGACTACTTTGTAATACAGTAAGAAGAGATAGGGTTGGACTACTTTATAATACATTAAGAAGGGATAGGGTTGGTCAACTTTATAATACAGTAACCTAGAGTAAGAAGAGATAGGGTTGGACTACTTTATAATACAGTAAGAAGTGATAGGGTTGGACTACTTTATAGTACAGTAAGAATGGATAGGGTTGGACTACTTTATAATACAGTAACCTACAGTAAGAAGAGATAGGGTTGGACTACTTTATAGTACAGTAAGAAGAGATAGGGTTGGACTACTTTATAATACAGTAACCTACAGTAAGAAGAAATAGGGTTAGACTACGTTATAGTACAGTAACCAACAGTAAGAAGAGATAGGGTTGGACTACTTTATAGTACAGTAAGAAGAGATAGGGTTGGACTACTTTATAACACAGTAACCTACAGTAAGAAGAGATAGGGTTGGACTACCTTATAATACAGTAACCTACAGTAAGAAGGGATAGGGTTGGACTACTTTATCATACAGTAACCTACACTAAGAAGAGATAGGGTTGGGCTACTTTATAATACAGTAAGAAGAGATAGGGTTGGACTACTTTATAGTACAGTAACCTACAGTAAGAAGAGATACGGTTGGACTACTTTGTAATACAGTAAGAAGAGATAGGGTTGGACTACTTTATAATACATTAAGAAGGGTTAAGGTTGGACTACTTTATAATCCAGTAACCTACAGTAAGAAGGGATAGGGTTGGCCTACTTTATAATACAGTAACCTAGAGTAAGAAGAGATAGGGTTGGACTACTTTATAAAACAGTAAGAAGTGATAGGGTTGGACTACTTTATAGTACAGTAAGAATGGATAGGGTTGGACTACTTTATAATACAGTAACCTACAGTAAGAAGAGATAGGGTTGGACTACTTTATAGTACAGTAAGAAGAGATAGGGTTGGACTACTTTATAATACAGTAAATAGGGAGAGGGTTGCACTACTTTATAATACAGTAAAGTACAGTAAGAAGAGATAGGGTTGGACTACTTTATAGTACAGTAACCAACAGTAAGAAGAGATAGGGTTGGACTACTTTATAGTACAGTAAGAAGAGATAGGGTTGGACTACTTCATAATACAGTAAGAAGAGATAGGGTTGGACTACTTTATAATACAGTAACCTACAGTAAGAAGAGATAGAGTTGGACTACCTTATAATACAGTAACCTACAGTAAGAAGGGATAGGGTTGGACTACTTTATAATACAGTAACCTACAGTAAGAAGAGATAGGGTTGGACTACTTTATAGTACAGTAAGAAGAGATAGGGTTGGACTACTTTATAATACAGTAAGTAGGGAGAGGGTTGCACTACTTTATAATACAGTAAAGTACAGTAAGAAGATATAGGGTTGGACTACTTTATAGTACAGTAACCAACAGTAAGAAGAGATAGGGTTGGACTACTTTATAGTACAGTAAGAAGAGATAGGGTTGGACTACTTCATAATACAGTAAGAAGAGATAGGGTTGGACTACTTTATAATACAGTAACCTACAGTAAGAAGAGATAGGGTTGGACTACCTTATAATACAGTAACCTACAGTAAGAAGGGATAGGGTTGGACTACTTTATAATACAGTAACCTACAGTAAGAAGAGATAGGGTTGGACTACTTTATAGTACAGTAACCTACAGTAAGAAGAGATAGGGTTGGACTACTTTGTAATACAGTAAGAAGAGATAGGGTTGGACTACTTTATAATACATTAAGACGGGATAGGGTTGGACTACTTTATAATACAGTAACCTAGAGTAAGAAGAGATAGGGTTGGACTACTTTATAATACAGTAAGAAGTGATAGGGTTGGACTACTTTATAGTACAGTAAGAATGGATAGGGTTGGACTATTTTATAATACAGTAACCTACAGTAAGAAGAGATAGGGTTGGACTACTTTATAGTACAGTAAGAAGAGATAGGGTTGGACTACTTTACAATACAGTAACCTACAGTAAGAAGGGATAGGGTTGGACTACTTTATAATACAGTAACCTACAGTAAGAAGAGATAGGGTTGGACTACTTTATAATACAGTAAGAAGAGATAGGGTTGGACTACTTTATAATACATTAAGAAGGTTTAGGGTTGGACTACTTTATAATACAGTAACCTACAGTAAGAAGGGATAGGGTTGGACTACTTTATAATACAGTAACCTAGAGTAAGAAGAGATAGGGTTGGACTACTTTATAGTACAGTAAGAAGAGATAGGGTTGGACTACTTTATAGTACAGTAACCAACAGTAAGAAGAGATAGGGTTGGACTGCTTTATAGTACAGTAAGAAGAGATAGGGTTCGACTACTGTATAATACAGTAAGAAGAGATAGGGTTGGACTACTTTATAATACAGTAAACTACAGTAAGAAGAGATAGGGTTGGGCTACCTTATAATACAGTAACCTACAGTAAGAAGGGATAGGGTTGGACTACTTTATAATACAGTAACCTACAGTAAGAAGAGATAGGGTTGGACTACCTTATAATACATTAAGAAGGGATAGGGTTGGACTACTTTTTAATACAGTAACCTACAGTAAGAAGAGCTAGGGTTGGACTACTTTATAATACAGTAAGTAGGGAGAGGGTTGGAGTACTTTATAATACAGTAACCTACAGTAAAATGAGATAGTGTTGGACTACTTTATAGTACAGTAACCTACAGTAAGAAGGGATAGGGTTGGACCACTTTATAGTACAGTAACCTACAGTAAGAAGGGATAGGGTTGGACTACTTTATAATACAGTAACCTACAGTAAGAAGAGCTAGTGTTGGACTACTTTATAATACAGTAAGAAGGGAGAGGGTTGGACTACTTTATAATACAGTAAGAAGGGGTAGGGTTGGACTACTTTATAATACAGTAAGAAGGGAGAGGGTTGGACTACTTTATAGTACAGTAACCTACAGTAAGAAGGGATAGGGTTGGACTACTTTATAATACAGTAACCTACAGTAAGAAGAGATAGGGTTGGACTACTTTATAGTACAGTAACCTACAGTAAGAAGGGATAGGGTTGGACTACTTTATAATACAGTAAGAAGGGATAGGGTTGGACTACTTTATAATACAGTAACCTACAGTAAGAAGAGCTAGGGTTGGACTACTTTATAATACAGTAAGTAGGGAGAGGGTTGGACTAATTTATAATACAATAACCTACAGTAAGACGAGATAGGGTTGGACTAATTTATTGTACAGTAACCAACTGTAAGAAGAGATAGGGTTGGACTACTTTATAATACAGTAAGAAGAGATAGGGTTGGACTACTTTATAGTACAGTAACCTACAGTAAGAAGGGATAGGGTTGGACTACTTTATGATACAGTAACCTACAGTAAGAAGAGATAGGGTTGGACTACCTTATAATACATTAAGAAGGGATAGGGTTGGACTACTTTATAATACAGTAACCTACAGTAAGAAGAGATAGGGTTGGACTACTTTGTAATACAGTAAGAAGAGATAGGGTTGGACTACATTATAATACATTAAGACGGGATAGGGAAGGACTACTTTATAATACAGTAACCTAGAGTAAGAAGAGATAGGGTTGGACTACTTTATAATACATTAAGAAGGTTTAGGGTTGGACTACTTTATAATACAGTAACCTACAGTAAGAAGGGATAGGGTTGGACTAGTTTATAATACAGTAACCTAGAGTAAGAAGAGATAGGGTTGGACTACTTTATAAAACAGTAAGAAGTGATAGGGTTGGACTACTTTATAGTACAGTAAGAAGAGATAGGGTTGGACTACTTTATAGTACAGTAACCAACAGTAAGAAGAGATAGGGTTGGACTACTTTATGGTACAGTAAGAATGGATAGGGTTGGACTACTTTATAATACATTAACCTACAGTAAGAAGAGATAGGGTTGGACTACTTTATAGTACAGTAAGTAGGGTTGGACTACTTTATAATACAGTAACCTACAGTAAGAAGAAATAGGGTTAGACTACGTTATAGTACAGTAACCAACAGTAAGAAGAGATAGGGTTGGACTACTTTATAATACATTAACCTACAGTAAGAAGAGATAGGGCTGGACTACCTTATAATACAGTAACCTACAGTAAGAAGGGATAGGGTTGGACTACTTTATAATACAGTAACCTACAGTAAGAAGAGATAGGGTTGGTCTACTTTATAGTACAGTAACCTACAGTAAGAAGAGATAGGGTTGGACTACTTTGTAATACAGTAAGAAGAGATAGGGTTGGACTACTTTATAATACATTAAGACGGGATAGGGAAGGACTACTTTATAATACAGTAACCTACAGTAAGAAGAGATAGGGTTGGACTACTTTGTAATACAGTAAGAAGAGATAGGGTTGGACTACTTTATAATACATTAAGACGGGATAGGGAAGGACTACTTTATAATACAGTAAGAATGGATAGGGTTGGACTATTTTATAATACAGTAACCTACAGTAAGAAGAGATAGGGTTGGACTACTTTATAGTTCAGTAAGAAGAGATAGGGTTGGACTACTTTATAATACAGTAAGAAGAGATAGGGTTGGACTACTTTATAATACAGTAAACTACAGTAAGAAGAGATAGGGTTAGGCTACCTTATAATACAGTAACCTACAGTAAGAAGGGATAGGGTTGGACTACTTTATAATACAGTAACCTACAAGTAAGAAGAGATAGGGTTGGACTACCTTATAATACATTAAGAAGGGATAGGGTTGGACTACTTTATAATACAGTAACCTACAGTAAGAAGAGCTAGGGTTGGACTACTTTATAATACAGTAAGTAGGGAGAGGGTTGGAGTACTTTATAATACAGTAACCTACAGTAAAATGAGATAGTGTTGGACTACTTTATAGTACAGTAACCTACAGTAAGAAGGGATAGGGTTGGACCACTTTATAGTACAGTAACCTACAGTAAGAAGGGATAGGGTTGGACTACTTTATAATACAGTAACCTACAGTAAGAAGAGCTAGGGTTGGACTACTTTATAATACAGTAAGAAGGGAGAGGGTTGGACTACTTTATAGTACAGTAACCTACAGTAAGAAGGGATAGGGTTGGACTACTTTATAATACAGTAACCTACTGTAAGAAGGGATATGGTTGGACTACTTTATAATACAGTAAGAAGGGATAGGGTTGGACTACTTTATAATACAGTAACCTACAGTAAGAAGAGCTAGGGTTGGACTACTTTATAATACAGTACGTAGGGAGAGGGTTGGACTAATTTATAATACAGTAACCTACAGTAAGACGAGATAGGGTTGGACTAATTTATTGTACAGTAACCAACTGTAAGAAGAGATAGGGTTGGACTACTTTATAGTACAGTAAGAAGAGATAGGTTTGGACTACTTTATAATACAGTAAGAAGAGATAGGGTTGGACTACTTTATAGTACAGTAACCTACAGTAAGAAGGGATAGGGTTGGACTACTTTATAATACAGTAACCTACAGTAAGAAGAGATAGGGTTGGACTACCTTATAATACATTAAGAAGGGATAGGGTTGGACTACTTTATAATACAGTAACATACAGTAAGAAGAGATAGGGTTGGACTACTTTGTAATACAGTAAGAAGAGATAGGGTTGGACTACATTATAATACATTAAGACGGGATAGGGAAGGACTACTTTATAATACAGTAACCTAGAGTAAGAAGAGATAGGGTTGGACTACTTTATAATACATTAAGAAGGTTTAGGGTTGGACTACTTTATAATACAGTAACCTACAGTAAGAAGGGATAGGGTTGGACTAGTTTATAATACAGTAACCTAGAGTAAGAAGAGATAGGGTTGGACTACTTTATAAAACAGTAAGAAGTGATAGGGTTGGACTACTTTATAGTACAGTAAGAAGAGATAGGGTTGGACTACTTTATAGTACAGTAACCAACAGTAAGAAGAGATAGGGTTGGACTACTTTATAGTACAGTAAGAATGGATAGGGTTGGACTACTTTATAATACATTAACCTACAGTAAGAAGAGATAGGGTTGGACTACTTTATAGTACAGTAACCTACAGTAAGAAGGGATAGGGTTGGAATACTTTATAATACAGTAAGAAGGGATAGGGTTGGACTACTTTATAATACAGTAAGAAGTGAGAGGGTTGGACTACTTTATAGTACAGTAACCTACAGTAAGAAGGGATAGGGTTGGACTACTTTATAATACAGTAACCTACAGTAAGAAGAGATAGGGTTGGACTACTTTATAGTACAGTAACCTACAGTAAGAAGGGATAGGGTGGGACTACTTTATAATACAGTAAGAAGGGATAGGGTTGGACTACTTTATAATACAGTAACCTACAGTAAGAAGAGCTAGGGTTGGACTACTTTATAATACAGTAAGTAGGGAGAGGGTTGGACTAATTTATAATACAGTAACCTACAGTAAGACGAGATAGGGTTGGACTAATTTATTGTACAGTAACCAACTGTAAGAAGAGATAGGGTTGGACTACTTTATAGTACAGTAAGAAGAGATAGGTTTGGACTACTTTATAATACAGTAAGAAGAGATAGGGTTGGACTACTTTATAGTACAGTAACCTACAGTAAGAAGGGATAGGGTTGGACTACTTTATAATACAGTAACCTACAGTAAGAAGAGATAGGGTTGGACTACCTTATAATACATTAAGAAGGGATAGGGTTGGACTACTTTATAATACAGTAACCTACAGTAAGAAGAGATAGGGTTGGACTACTTTGTAATACAGTAAGAAGAGATAGGGTTGGACTACTTTATAATACATTAAGAAGGTTTAGGGTTGGACTAATTTATAATACAGTAACCTACAGTAAGAAGGGATAGGGTTGGACTAGATTATAACACAGTAACCTAGAATAAGAAGAGATAGGGTTGGACTACTTTATAAAACAGTAAGAAGTGATAGGGTTGGACTACTTTATAGTACAGTAAGAAGAGATAGAGTTGGACTACTTTATAGTACAGTAACCAACAGTAAGAAGAGATAGGGTTGGACTACTTTATAGTACAGTAAGAATGGATAGGGTTGGACTACTTTATAATACATTAACCTACAGTAAGAAGAGATGGGGTTGGACTACTTTATAGTACAGTAAGAAGAGATAGGGTTGGACTACTTTATAATACAGTAACCTACAGTAAGAAGAAATAGGGTTAGACTACGTTATAGTACAGTAACCAACAGTAAGAAGAGATAGGGTTGGACTACTTTATAATACAGTAACCTACAGTAAGAAGAGATAGGGTTGGTCTACTTTATAGTACAGTAACCTACAGTAAGAAGAGATAGGGTTGGACTACTTTGTAATACAGTAAGAAGAGATAGGGTTGGACTACTTTATAATACATTAAGACGGGATAGGGAAGGACTACTTTATAATACAGTAACCTAGAGTAAGAAGAGATAGGGTTTTACTACTTTATAATACAGTAAGAAGTGATAGGGTTGGACTACTTTATAGTACAGTAATAATGGATAGGGTTGGACTACTTTATAATACAGTAACCTACAGTAAGAAGAGATAGGGTTGGACTACTTTATAGTACAGTAAGAAGAGATAGGGTTGGACTACTTTACAATACAGTAACCTACAGTAAGAAGAGATAGGGTTGGACTACCTTATAATACAATAACCTACAGTAAGAAGGGATAGGGTTGGACTACTTTATGATACAGTAACCTACAGTAAGAAGAGATAGGGTTTGACTACTTTATAATACAGTAAGAAGAGATAGGGTTGGACTATTTTATAGTACAGTAACCTACAGTAAGAAGGGCTAGGGTCGGACTACTTTATAATACAGTAACCTACAGTAAGAAGAGATAGGGTTAGACTACCTTATAATACAGTAACCTACAGTAAGAAGGGATAGGGTTGGACTACTTTATAATACAGTAACCTACAGTAAGAAGAGATAGGGTTGGACTACTTCATAATACAGTAAGAAGAGATAGGGTTGGACTACTTTATAGTACAGTAACCTACAGTAAGAAGAGATAGGGTTGGACTACTTTGTAATACAGTAAGAAGAGATAGGGTTGGACTACTTTATAATACATTAAGACGGGATAGGGAAGGACTACTTTATAATACAGTAACCTAGAGTAAGAAGAGATAGGGTTTTACTACTTTATAATACAGTAAGAAGTGATAGGGTTGGACTACTTTATAGTACAGTAATAATGGATAGGGTTGGACTACTTTATAATACAGTAACCTACAGTAAGAAGAGATAGGGTTGGACTACTTTATAGTACAGTAAGAAGAGATAGGGTTGGACTACTTTACAATACAGTAACCTACAGTAAGAAGAGATAGGGTTGGACTACCTTATAATACAATAACCTACAGTAAGAAGGGATAGGGTTGGACTACTTTATGATACAGTAACCTACAGTAAGAAGAGATAGGGTTTGACTACTTTATAATACAGTAAGAAGAGATAGGGTTGGACTATTTTATAGTACAGTAACCTACAGTAAGAAGGGATAGGGTCGGACTACTTTATAATACAGTAACCTACAGTAAGAAGAGATAGGGTTAGACTACCTTATAATACAGTAACCTACAGTAAGAAGGGATAGGGTTGGACTACTTTATAATACAGTAACCTACAGTAAGAAGAGATAGGGTTGGACTACTTCATAATACAGTAAGAAGAGATAGGGTTGGACTACTTTATAACACAGTAACCTACAGTAAGAAGAGATAGGGTTGGACTACTTTATAATACAGTAAGAAGGGATAGGGTTGGACTACTTTACAATACAGTAACCTACAGTAAGAAGAGATAGTGTTGGACTACCTTATAATACAGTAACCTACAGTAAAAGGGATAGGGTTGGATTACTTTATGATACAGTAACCTACAGTAAGAAGAGATATGGTTGGACTACTTTATAATACATTAAGAAGAGATAGGGTTGGACTACTTTATAGTACAGTAACCTACAGTAAGAAGGGATAGGGTTGGACTACTTTATAATACAGTAACCTACAGTAAGAAGAGATAGGGTTGGACTACTTCATAATACAGTAAGAAGAGATAGGGTTGGACTACTTTTTAATACAGTAACCTACAGTAAGAAGAGATAGGGTTGGACTACTTTATAATACAGTAAGTAGGGATAGGGTTGGACTACTTTACAATACAGTAACCTACAGTAAGAAGAGATAGGGTTGGTCTACTTTATAGTACAGTAACCTACAGTAAGAAGAGATAGGGTTGGACTACTTTGTAATACAGTAAGAAGAGATAGGGTTGGACTACTTTATAATACATTAAGACGGGATAGGGAAGGACTACTTTATAATACAGTAACCTACAGTAAGAAGAGATAGGGTTGGACTACTTTATAATACAGTAAGAAGAGATAGGGTTGGACTACTTTATAATACATTAAGAAGGTTTAGGGTTGGACTACTTTATAATACAGTAACCTACAGTAAGAAGGGATAGGGTTGGACTACTTTATAATACAGTAACCTAGAGTAAGAAGAGATAGGGTTGGACTACTTTATAAAACCGTAAGAAGTGATAGGGTTGGACTACTTTATAGTACAGTAAGAAGAGATAGGGTTGGACTACTTTATAGTACAGTAACCAACAGTAAGAAGAGATAGGGTTGGACTGCTTTATAGTACAGTAAGAAGAGATAGGGTTCGACTACTGTATAATACAGTAAGAAGAGATAGGGTTGGACTACTTTATAATACAGTAAACTACAGTAAGAAGAGATAGGGTTGGGCTACCTTATAATACAGTAACCTACAGTAAGAAGGGATAGGGTTGGACTACTTTATAATACAGTAACCTACAGTAAGAAGAGATAGGGTTGGACTACCTTATAATACATTAAGAAGGGATAGGGTTGGACTACTTTTTAATACAGTAACCTACAGTAAGAAGAGCTAGGGTTGGACTACTTTATAATACAGTAAGTAGGGAGAGGGTTGGAGTACTTTATAATACAGTAACCTACAGTAAAATGAGATAGTGTTGGACTACTTTATAGTACAGTAACCTACAGTAAGAAGGGATAGGGTTGGACCACTTTATAGTACAGTAACCTACAGTAAGAAGGGATAGGGTTGGACTACTTTATAATACAGTAACCTACAGTAAGAAGAGCTAGTGTTGGACTACTTTATAATACAGTAAGAAGGGAGAGGGTTGGACTACTTTATAATACAGTAAGAAGGGGTAGGGTTGGACTACTTTATAATACAGTAAGAAGGGAGAGGGTTGGACTACTTTATAGTACAGTAACCTACAGTAAGAAGGGATAGGGTTGGACTACTTTATAATACAGTAATCTACAGTAAGAAGAGATAGGGTTGGACTACTTTATAGTACAGTAACCTACAGTAAGAAGGGATAGGGTTGGACTACTTTATAATACAGTAAGAAGGGATAGGGTTGGACTACTTTATAATACAGTAACCTACAGTAAGAAGAGCTAGGGTTGGACTACTTTATAATACAGTAAGTAGGGAGAGGGTTGGACTAATTTATAATACAATAACCTACAGTAAGACGAGATAGGGTTGGACTAATTTATTGTACAGTAACCAACTGTAAGAAGAGATAGGGTTGGACTACTTTATAGTACAGTAAGAAGAGATAGGTTTGGACTACTTTATAATACAGTAAGAAGAGATAGGGTTGGACTACTTTATAGTACAGTAACCTACAGTAAGAAGGGATAGGGTTGGACTACTTTATGATACAGTAACCTACAGTAAGAAGAGATAGGGTTGGACTACCTTATAATACATTAAGAAGGGATAGGGTTGGACTACTTTATAATACAGTAACCTACAGTAAGAAGAGATAGGGTTGGACTACTTTGTAATACAGTAAGAAGAGATAGGGTTGGACTACATTATAATACATTAAGACGGGATAGGGAAGGACTACTTTATAATACAGTAACCTAGAGTAAGAAGAGATAGGGTTGGACTACTTTATAATACATTAAGAAGGTTTAGGGTTGGACTACTTTATAATACAGTAACCTACAGTAAGAAGGGATAGGGTTGGACTAGTTTATAATACAGTAACCTAGAGTAAGAAGAGATAGGGTTGGACTACTTTATAAAACAGTAAGAAGTGATAGGGTTGGACTACTTTATAGTACAGTAAGAAGAGATAGGGTTGGACTACTTTATAGTACAGTAACCAACAGTAAGAAGAGATAGGGTTGGACTACTTTATGGTACAGTAAGAATGGATAGGGTTGGACTACTTTATAATACATTAACCTACAGTAAGAAGAGATAGGGTTGGACTACTTTATAGTACAGTAAGTAGGGTTGGACTACTTTATAATACAGTAACCTACAGTAAGAAGAAATAGGGTTAGACTACGTTATAGTACAGTAACCAACAGTAAGAAGAGATAGGGTTGGACTACTTTATAATACATTAACCTACAGTAAGAAGAGATAGGGCTGGACTACCTTATAATACAGTAACCTACAGTAAGAAGGGATAGGGTTGGACTACTTTATAATACAGTAACCTACAGTAAGAAGAGATAGGGTTGGTCTACTTTATAGTACAGTAACCTACAGTAAGAAGAGATAGGGTTGGACTACTTTGTAATACAGTAAGAAGAGATAGGGTTGGACTACTTTATAATACATTAAGACGGGATAGGGAAGGACTACTTTATAATACAGTAACCTACAGTAAGAAGAGATAGGGTTGGACTACTTTGTAATACAGTAAGAAGAGATAGGGTTGGACTACTTTATAATACATTAAGACGGGATAGGGAAGGACTACTTTATAATACAGTAAGAATGGATAGGGTTGGACTATTTTATAATACAGTAACCTACAGTAAGAAGAGATAGGGTTGGACTACTTTATAGTTCAGTAAGAAGAGATAGGGTTGGACTACTTTATAATACAGTAAGAAGAGATAGGGTTGGACTACTTTATAATACAGTAAACTACAGTAAGAAGAGATAGGGTTAGGCTACCTTATAATACAGTAACCTACAGTAAGAAGGGATAGGGTTGGACTACTTTATAATACAGTAACCTACAAGTAAGAAGAGATAGGGTTGGACTACCTTATAATACATTAAGAAGGGATAGGGTTGGACTACTTTATAATACAGTAACCTACAGTAAGAAGAGCTAGGGTTGGACTACTTTATAATACAGTAAGTAGGGAGAGGGTTGGAGTACTTTATAATACAGTAACCTACAGTAAAATGAGATAGTGTTGGACTACTTTATAGTACAGTAACCTACAGTAAGAAGGGATAGGGTTGGACCACTTTATAGTACAGTAACCTACAGTAAGAAGGGATAGGGTTGGACTACTTTATAATACAGTAACCTACAGTAAGAAGAGCTAGGGTTGGACTACTTTATAATACAGTAAGAAGGGAGAGGGTTGGACTACTTTATAGTACAGTAACCTACAGTAAGAAGGGATAGGGTTGGACTACTTTATAATACAGTAACCTACTGTAAGAAGGGATATGGTTGGACTACTTTATAATACAGTAAGAAGGGATAGGGTTGGACTACTTTATAATACAGTAACCTACAGTAAGAAGAGCTAGGGTTGGACTACTTTATAATACAGTACGTAGGGAGAGGGTTGGACTAATTTATAATACAGTAACCTACAGTAAGACGAGATAGGGTTGGACTAATTTATTGTACAGTAACCAACTGTAAGAAGAGATAGGGTTGGACTACTTTATAGTACAGTAAGAAGAGATAGGTTTGGACTACTTTATAATACAGTAAGAAGAGATAGGGTTGGACTACTTTATAGTACAGTAACCTACAGTAAGAAGGGATAGGGTTGGACTACTTTATAATACAGTAACCTACAGTAAGAAGAGATAGGGTTGGACTACTTTATAGTACAGTAACCAACAGTAAGAAGAGATAGGGTTGGACTGCTTTATAGTACAGTAAGAAGAGATAGGGTTCGACTACTGTATAATACAGTAAGAAGAGATAGGGTTGGACTACTTTATAATACAGTAAACTACAGTAAGAAGAGATAGGGTTGGGCTACCTTATAATACAGTAACCTACAGTAAGAAGGGATAGGGTTGGACTACTTTATAATACAGTAACCTACAGTAAGAAGAGATAGGGTTGGACTACCTTATAATACATTAAGAAGGGATAGGGTTGGACTACTTTTTAATACAGTAACCTACAGTAAGAAGAGCTAGGGTTGGACTACTTTATAATACAGTAAGTAGGGAGAGGGTTGGAGTACTTTATAATACAGTAACCTACAGTAAAATGAGATAGTGTTGGACTACTTTATAGTACAGTAACCTACAGTAAGAAGGGATAGGGTTGGACCACTTTATAGTACAGTAACCTACAGTAAGAAGGGATAGGGTTGGACTACTTTATAATACAGTAACCTACAGTAAGAAGAGCTAGTGTTGGACTACTTTATAATACAGTAAGAAGGGAGAGGGTTGGACTACTTTATAATACAGTAAGAAGGGGTAGGGTTGGACTACTTTATAATACAGTAAGAAGGGAGAGGGTTGGACTACTTTATAGTACAGTAACCTACAGTAAGAAGGGATAGGGTTGGACTACTTTATAATACAGTAATCTACAGTAAGAAGAGATAGGGTTGGACTACTTTATAGTACAGTAACCTACAGTAAGAAGGGATAGGGTTGGACTACTTTATAATACAGTAAGAAGGGATAGGGTTGGACTACTTTATAATACAGTAACCTACAGTAAGAAGAGCTAGGGTTGGACTACTTTATAATACAGTAAGTAGGGAGAGGGTTGGACTAATTTATAATACAATAACCTACAGTAAGACGAGATAGGGTTGGACTAATTCATTGTACAGTAACCAACTGTAAGAAGAGATAGGGTTGGACTACTTTATAGTACAGTAAGAAGAGATAGGTTTGGACTACTTTATAATACAGTAAGAAGAGATAGGGTTGGACTACTTTATAGTACAGTAACCTACAGTAAGAAGGGATAGGGTTGGACTACTTTATGATACAGTAACCTACAGTAAGAAGAGATAGGGTTGGACTACCTTATAATACATTAAGAAGGGATAGGGTTGGACTACTTTATAATACAGTAACCTACAGTAAGAAGAGATAGGGTTGGACTACTTTGTAATACAGTAAGAAGAGATAGGGTTGGACTACATTATAATACATTAAGACGGGATAGGGAAGGACTACTTTATAATACAGTAACCTAGAGTAAGAAGAGATAGGGTTGGACTACTTTATAATACATTAAGAAGGTTTAGGGTTGGACTACTTTATAATACAGTAACCTACAGTAAGAAGGGATAGGGTTGGACTAGTTTATAATACAGTAACCTAGAGTAAGAAGAGATAGGGTTGGACTACTTTATAAAACAGTAAGAAGTGATAGGGTTGGACTACTTTATAGTACAGTAAGAAGAGATAGGGTTGGACTACTTTATAGTACAGTAACCAACAGTAAGAAGAGATAGGGTTGGACTACTTTATGGTACAGTAAGAATGGATAGGGTTGGACTACTTTATAATACATTAACCTACAGTAAGAAGAGATAGGGTTGGACTACTTTATAGTACAGTAAGTAGGGTTGGACTACTTTATAATACAGTAACCTACAGTAAGAAGAAATAGGGTTAGACTACGTTATAGTACAGTAACCAACAGTAAGAAGAGATAGGGTTGGACTACTTTATAATACATTAACCTACAGTAAGAAGAGATAGGGCTGGACTACCTTATAATACAGTAACCTACAGTAAGAAGGGATAGGGTTGGACTACTTTATAATACAGTAACCTACAGTAAGAAGAGATAGGGTTGGTCTACTTTATAGTACAGTAACCTACAGTAAGAAGAGATAGGGTTGGACTACTTTGTAATACAGTAAGAAGAGATAGGGTTGGACTACTTTATAATACATTAAGACGGGATAGGGAAGGACTACTTTATAATACAGTAACCTACAGTAAGAAGAGATAGGGTTGGACTACTTTGTAATACAGTAAGAAGAGATAGGGTTGGACTACTTTATAATACATTAAGACGGGATAGGGAAGGACTACTTTATAATACAGTAAGAATGGATAGGGTTGGACTATTTTATAATACAGTAACCTACAGTAAGAAGAGATAGGGTTGGACTACTTTATAGTTCAGTAAGAAGAGATAGGGTTGGACTACTTTATAATACAGTAAGAAGAGATAGGGTTGGACTACTTTATAATACAGTAAACTACAGTAAGAAGAGATAGGGTTAGGCTACCTTATAATACAGTAACCTACAGTAAGAAGGGATAGGGTTGGACTACTTTATAATACAGTAACCTACAAGTAAGAAGAGATAGGGTTGGACTACCTTATAATACATTAAGAAGGGATAGGGTTGGACTACTTTATAATACAGTAACCTACAGTAAGAAGAGCTAGGGTTGGACTACTTTATAATACAGTAAGTAGGGAGAGGGTTGGAGTACTTTATAATACAGTAACCTACAGTAAAATGAGATAGTGTTGGACTACTTTATAGTACAGTAACCTACAGTAAGAAGGGATAGGGTTGGACCACTTTATAGTACAGTAACCTACAGTAAGAAGGGATAGGGTTGGACTACTTTATAATACAGTAACCTACAGTAAGAAGAGCTAGGGTTGGACTACTTTATAATACAGTAAGAAGGGAGAGGGTTGGACTACTTTATAGTACAGTAACCTACAGTAAGAAGGGATAGGGTTGGACTACTTTATAATACAGTAACCTACTGTAAGAAGGGATATGGTTGGACTACTTTATAATACAGTAAGAAGGGATAGGGTTGGACTACTTTATAATACAGTAACCTACAGTAAGAAGAGCTAGGGTTGGACTACTTTATAATACAGTACGTAGGGAGAGGGTTGGACTAATTTATAATACAGTAACCTACAGTAAGACGAGATAGGGTTGGACTAATTTATTGTACAGTAACCAACTGTAAGAAGACATAGGGTTGGACTACTTTATAGTACAGTAAGAAGAGATAGGTTTGGACTACTTTATAATACAGTAAGAAGAGATAGGGTTGGACTACTTTATAGTACAGTAACCTACAGTAAGAAGGGATAGGGTTGGACTACTTTATAATACAGTAACCTACAGTAAGAAGAGATAGGGTTGGACTACTTTATAGTACAGTAACCAACAGTAAGAAGAGATAGGGTTGGACTGCTTTATAGTACAGTAAGAAGAGATAGGGTTCGACTACTGTATAATACAGTAAGAAGAGATAGGGTTGGACTACTTTATAATACAGTAAACTACAGTAAGAAGAGATAGGGTTGGGCTACCTTATAATACAGTAACCTACAGTAAGAAGGGATAGGGTTGGACTACTTTATAATACAGTAACCTACAGTAAGAAGAGATAGGGTTGGACTACCTTATAATACATTAAGAAGGGATAGGGTTGGACTACTTTTTAATACAGTAACCTACAGTAAGAAGAGCTAGGGTTGGACTACTTTATAATACAGTAAGTAGGGAGAGGGTTGGAGTACTTTATAATACAGTAACCTACAGTAAAATGAGATAGTGTTGGACTACTTTATAGTACAGTAACCTACAGTAAGAAGGGATAGGGTTGGACCACTTTATAGTACAGTAACCTACAGTAAGAAGGGATAGGGTTGGACTACTTTATAATACAGTAACCTACAGTAAGAAGAGCTAGTGTTGGACTACTTTATAATACAGTAAGAAGGGAGAGGGTTGGACTACTTTATAATACAGTAAGAAGGGGTAGGGTTGGACTACTTTATAATACAGTAAGAAGGGAGAGGGTTGGACTACTTTATAGTACAGTAACCTACAGTAAGAAGGGATAGGGTTGGACTACTTTATAATACAGTAATCTACAGTAAGAAGAGATAGGGTTGGACTACTTTATAGTACAGTAACCTACAGTAAGAAGGGATAGGGTTGGACTACTTTATAATACAGTAAGAAGGGATAGGGTTGGACTACTTTATAATACAGTAACCTACAGTAAGAAGAGCTAGGGTTGGACTACTTTATAATACAGTAAGTAGGGAGAGGGTTGGACTAATTTATAATACAATAACCTACAGTAAGACGAGATAGGGTTGGACTAATTTATTGTACAGTAACCAACTGTAAGAAGAGATAGGGTTGGACTACTTTATAGTACAGTAAGAAGAGATAGGTTTGGACTACTTTATAATACAGTAAGAAGAGATAGGGTTGGACTACTTTATAGTACAGTAACCTACAGTAAGAAGGGATAGGGTTGGACTACTTTATGATACAGTAACCTACAGTAAGAAGAGATAGGGTTGGACTACCTTATAATACATTAAGAAGGGATAGGGTTGGACTACTTTATAATACAGTAACCTACAGTAAGAAGAGATAGGGTTGGACTACTTTGTAATACAGTAAGAAGAGATAGGGTTGGACTACATTATAATACATTAAGACGGGATAGGGAAGGACTACTTTATAATACAGTAACCTAGAGTAAGAAGAGATAGGGTTGGACTACTTTATAATACATTAAGAAGGTTTAGGGTTGGACTACTTTATAATACAGTAACCTACAGTAAGAAGGGATAGGGTTGGACTAGTTTATAATACAGTAACCTAGAGTAAGAAGAGATAGGGTTGGACTACTTTATAAAACAGTAAGAAGTGATAGGGTTGGACTACTTTATAGTACAGTAAGAAGAGATAGGGTTGGACTACTTTATAGTACAGTAACCAACAGTAAGAAGAGATAGGGTTGGACTACTTTATGGTACAGTAAGAATGGATAGGGTTGGACTACTTTATAATACATTAACCTACAGTAAGAAGAGATAGGGTTGGACTACTTTATAGTACAGTAAGTAGGGTTGGACTACTTTATAATACAGTAACCTACAGTAAGAAGAAATAGGGTTAGACTACGTTATAGTACAGTAACCAACAGTAAGAAGAGATAGGGTTGGACTACTTTATAATACATTAACCTACAGTAAGAAGAGATAGGGCTGGACTACCTTATAATACAGTAACCTACAGTAAGAAGGGATAGGGTTGGACTACTTTATAATACAGTAACCTACAGTAAGAAGAGATAGGGTTGGTCTACTTTATAGTACAGTAACCTACAGTAAGAAGAGATAGGGTTGGACTACTTTGTAATACAGTAAGAAGAGATAGGGTTGGACTACTTTATAATACATTAAGACGGGATAGGGAAGGACTACTTTATAATACAGTAACCTACAGTAAGAAGAGATAGGGTTGGACTACTTTGTAATACAGTAAGAAGAGATAGGGTTGGACTACTTTATAATACATTAAGACGGGATAGGGAAGGACTACTTTATAATACAGTAAGAATGGATAGGGTTGGACTATTTTATAATACAGTAACCTACAGTAAGAAGAGATAGGGTTGGACTACTTTATAGTTCAGTAAGAAGAGATAGGGTTGGACTACTTTATAATACAGTAAGAAGAGATAGGGTTGGACTACTTTATAATACAGTAAACTACAGTAAGAAGAGATAGGGTTAGGCTACCTTATAATACAGTAACCTACAGTAAGAAGGGATAGGGTTGGACTACTTTATAATACAGTAACCTACAAGTAAGAAGAGATAGGGTTGGACTACCTTATAATACATTAAGAAGGGATAGGGTTGGACTACTTTATAATACAGTAACCTACAGTAAGAAGAGCTAGGGTTGGACTACTTTATAATACAGTAAGTAGGGAGAGGGTTGGAGTACTTTATAATACAGTAACCTACAGTAAAATGAGATAGTGTTGGACTACTTTATAGTACAGTAACCTACAGTAAGAAGGGATAGGGTTGGACCACTTTATAGTACAGTAACCTACAGTAAGAAGGGATAGGGTTGGACTACTTTATAATACAGTAACCTACAGTAAGAAGAGCTAGGGTTGGACTACTTTATAATACAGTAAGAAGGGAGAGGGTTGGACTACTTTATAGTACAGTAACCTACAGTAAGAAGGGATAGGGTTGGACTACTTTATAATACAGTAACCTACTGTAAGAAGGGATATGGTTGGACTACTTTATAATACAGTAAGAAGGGATAGGGTTGGACTACTTTATAATACAGTAACCTACAGTAAGAAGAGCTAGGGTTGGACTACTTTATAATACAGTACGTAGGGAGAGGGTTGGACTAATTTATAATACAGTAACCTACAGTAAGACGAGATAGGGTTGGACTAATTTATTGTACAGTAACCAACTGTAAGAAGAGATAGGGTTGGACTACTTTATAGTACAGTAAGAAGAGATAGGTTTGGACTACTTTATAATACAGTAAGAAGAGATAGGGTTGGACTACTTTATAGTACAGTAACCTACAGTAAGAAGGGATAGGGTTGGACTACTTTATAATACAGTAACCTACAGTAAGAAGAGATAGGGTTGGACTACCTTATAATACATTAAGAAGGGATAGGGTTGGACTACTTTATAATACAGTAACATACAGTAAGAAGAGATAGGGTTGGACTACTTTGTAATACAGTAAGAAGAGATAGGGTTGGACTACATTATAATACATTAAGACGGGATAGGGAAGGACTACTTTATAATACAGTAACCTAGAGTAAGAAGAGATAGGGTTGGACTACTTTATAATACATTAAGAAGGTTTAGGGTTGGACTACTTTATAATACAGTAACCTACAGTAAGAAGGGATAGGGTTGGACTAGTTTATAATACAGTAACCTAGAGTAAGAAGAGATAGGGTTGGTCTACTTTATAAAACAGTAAGAAGTGATAGGGTTGGACTACTTTATAGTACAGTAAGAAGAGATAGGGTTGGACTACTTTATAGTACAGTAACCAACAGTAAGAAGAGATAGGGTTGGACTACTTTATAGTACAGTAAGAATGGATAGGGTTGGACTACTTTATAATACATTAACCTACAGTAAGAAGAGATAGGGTTGGACTACTTTATAGTACAGTAACCTACAGTAAGAAGGGATAGGGTTGGAATACTTTATAATACAGTAAGAAGGGATAGGGTTGGACTACTTTATAATACAGTAAGAAGTGAGAGGGTTGGACTACTTTATAGTACAGTAACCTACAGTAAGAAGGGATAGGGTTGGACTACTTTATAATACAGTAACCTACAGTAAGAAGAGATAGGGTTGGACTACTTTATAGTACAGTAACCTACAGTAAGAAGGGATAGGGTGGGACTACTTTATAATACAGTAAGAAGGGATAGGGTTGGACTACTTTATAATACAGTAACCTACAGTAAGAAGAGCTAGGGTTGGACTAATTTATAATACAGTAACCTACAGTAAGACGAGATAGGGTTGGACTAATTTATTGTACAGTAACCAACTGTAAGAAGAGATAGGGTTGGACTACTTTATAGTACAGTAAGAAGAGATAGGTTTGGACTACTTTATAATACAGTAAGAAGAGATAGGGTTGGACTACTTTATAGTACAGTAACCTACAGTAAGAAGGGATAGGGTTGGACTACTTTATAATACAGTAACCTACAGTAAGAAGAGATAGGGTTGGACTACCTTATAATACATTAAGAAGGGATAGGGTTGGACTACTTTATAATACAGTAACCTACAGTAAGAAGAGATAGGGTTGGACTACTTTGTAATACAGTAAGAAGAGATAGGGTTGGACTACTTTATAATACATTAAGAAGGTTTAGGGTTGGACTAATTTATAATACAGTAACCTACAGTAAGAAGGGATAGGGTTGGACTAGATTATAACACAGTAACCTAGAGTAAGAAGAGATAGGGTTGGACTACTTTATAAAACAGTAAGAAGTGATAGGGTTGGACTACTTTATAGTACAGTAAGAAGAGATAGGGTTGGACTACTTTATAGTACAGTAACCAACAGTAAGAAGAGATAGGGTTGGACTACTTTATAGTACAGTAAGAATGGATAGGGTTGGACTACTTTATAATACATTAACCTACAGTAAGAAGAGATGGGGTTGGACTACTTTATAGTACAGTAAGAAGAGATAGGGTTGGACTACTTTATAATACAGTAACCTACAGTAAGAAGAAATAGGGTTAGACTACGTTATAGTACAGTAACCAACAGTAAGAAGAGATAGGGTTGGACTACTTTATAATACAGTAACCTACAGTAAGAAGAGATAGGGTTGGTCTACTTTATAGTACAGTAACCTACAGTAAGAAGAGATAGGGTTGGACTACTTTGTAATACAGTAAGAAGAGATAGGGTTGGACTACTTTATAATACATTAAGACGGGATAGGGAAGGACTACTTTATAATACAGTAACCTAGAGTAAGAAGAGATAGGGTTTTACTACTTTATAATACAGTAAGAAGTGATAGGGTTGGACTACTTTATAGTACAGTAATAATGGATAGGGTTGGACTACTTTATAATACAGTAACCTACAGTAAGAAGAGATAGGGTTGGACTACTTTATAGTACAGTAAGAAGAGATAGGGTTGGACTACTTTACAATACAGTAACCTACAGTAAGAAGAGATAGGGTTGGACTACCTTATAATACAATAACCTACAGTAAGAAGGGATAGGGTTGGACTACTTTATGATACAGTAACCTACAGTAAGAAGAGATAGGGTTTGACTACTTTATAATACAGTAAGAAGAGATAGGGTTGGACTATTTTATAGTACAGTAACCTACAGTAAGAAGGGCTAGGGTCGGACTACTTTATAATACAGTAACCTACAGTAAGAAGAGATAGGGTTAGACTACCTTATAATACAGTAACCTACAGTAAGAAGGGATAGGGTTGGACTACTTTATAATACAGTAACCTACAGTAAGAAGAGATAGGGTTGGACTACTTCATAATACAGTAAGAAGAGATAGGGTTGGACTACTTTATAGTACAGTAACCTACAGTAAGAAGAGATAGGGTTGGACTACTTTGTAATACAGTAAGAAGAGATAGGGTTGGACTACTTTATAATACATTAAGACGGGATAGGGAAGGACTACTTTATAATACAGTAACCTAGAGTAAGAAGAGATAGGGTTTTACTACTTTATAATACAGTAAGAAGTGATAGGGTTGGACTACTTTATAGTACAGTAATAATGGATAGGGTTGGACTACTTTATAATACAGTAACCTACAGTAAGAAGAGATAGGGTTGGACTACTTTATAGTACAGTAAGAAGAGATAGGGTTGGACTACTTTACAATACAGTAACCTACAGTAAGAAGAGATAGGGTTGGACTACCTTATAATACAATAACCTACAGTAAGAAGGGATAGGGTTGGACTACTTTATGATACAGTAACCTACAGTAAGAAGAGATAGGGTTTGACTACTTTATAATACATTAAGAAGAGATAGGGTTGGACTACTTTATAGTACAGTAACCTACAGTAAGAAGGGATAGGGTTGGACTACTTTATAATACAGTAACCTACAGTAAGAAGAGATAGGGTTGGACTACTTCATAATACAGTAAGAAGAGATAGGGTTGGACTACTTTTTAATACAGTAACCTACAGTAAGAAGAGATAGGGTTGGACTACTTTATAATACAGTAAGTAGGGATAGGGTTGGACTACTTTACAATACAGTAACCTACAGTAAGAAGAGATAGGGTTGGTCTACTTTATAGTACAGTAACCTACAGTAAGAAGAGATAGGGTTGGACTACTTTGTAATACAGTAAGAAGAGATAGGGTTGGACTACTTTATAATACATTAAGACGGGATAGGGAAGGACTACTTTATAATACAGTAACCTAGAGTAAGAAGAGATAGGGTTGGACTACTTTATAATACAGTAAGAAGTGATAGGGTTGGACTACTTTATAGTACAGTAAGAATGGATAGGGTTGGACTACTTTATAATACAGTAACCTACAGTAAGAAGAGATAGGGTTGGACTACCTTATAATACAGTAACCTACAGTAAGAAGAGATAGGGTTGGACTACCTTATAATACAATAACCTACAGTAAGAAGGGATAGGGTTGGACTACTTTATGATACAGTAACCTACAGTAAGAAGAGATAGGGTTTGACTACTTTATAATACAGTAAGAAGAGATAGGGTTGGACTATTTTATAGTACAGTAACCTACAGTAAGAAGGGATAGGGTCGGACTACTTTATAATACAGTAACCTACAGTAAGAAGAGATAGGGTTGGACTACCTTATAATACAGTAACCTACAGTAAGAAGAGATAGGGTTGGACTACTTTATAATACAGTAAGAAGGGATAGGGTTGGACTACTTTACAATACAGTAACCTACAGTAAGAAGAGATAGGGTTGGACTACTTTATAATACAGTAAGAAGGGATAGGGTTGGACTACTTTACAATACAGTAACCTACAGTAAGAAGAGATAGGGTTGGACTACCTTATAATACAGTAACCTACAATAAAAGGGATAGGGTTGGATTACTTTATGATACAGTAACCTACAGTAAGAAGAGATAGGGTTGGACTACTTTATAATACAGTAAGAGGAGATAGGGTTGGACTACTTTATAATACATTAAGAAGGTTTAGGGTTGGACTACTTTATAATACAGTAACCTACAGTAAGAAGGGATAGGGTTGGACTACTTTATAATACAGTAACCTAGAGTAAGAAGAGATAGGGTTGGACTACTTTATAAAACAATAAGAAGTGATAGGGTTGGACTACTTTATAGTACAGTAAGAAGAGATAGGGTTGGACTACTTTATAATACAGTAACCTACAGTAAGAAGAAATAGGGTTAGACTACGTTATACTACAGTAACCAACAGTAAGAAGAGATAGGGTTGGACTACTTTATAATACAGTAACCTACAGTAAGAAGGGATAGGGTTGGACTACTTTATAATACAGTAACCTACAGTAAGAAGAGATAGGGTTGGGTCTACTTTATAGTACAGTAACCTACAGTAAGAAGAGATAGGGTTGGACTACTTTGTAATACAGTAAGAAGAGATAGGGTTGGACTACTTTATAATACATTAAGACGGGATAGGGAAGGACTACTTTATAATACAGTAACCTAGAGTAAGAAGAGATAGGGTTTTACTACTTTATAATACAGTAAGAAGTGATAGGGTTGGACTACTTTATAGTACAGTAAGAATGGATAGGGTTGGACTATTTTATAATACAGTAACCTACAGTAAGAAGAGATAGGGTTGGACTACTTTATAGTACAGTAAGAAGAGATAGGGTTGGACTACTTTACAATACAGTAACCTACAGTAAGAAGAGATAGGGTTGGACTACCTTATAATACAATAACCTACAGTAAGAAGGGATAGGGTTGGACTACTTTATGATACAGTAACCTACAGTAAGAAGAGATAGGGTTTGACTACTTTATAATACAGTAAGAAGAGATAGGGTTGGACTATTTTATAGTACAGTAACCTACAGTAAGAAGGGATAGGGTCGGACTACTTTATAATACAGTAACCTACAGTAAGAAGAGATAGGGTTAGACTACCTTATAATACAGTAACCTACAGTAAGAAGGGATAGGGTTGGACTACTTTATAATACAGTAACCTACAGTAAGAAGAGATAGGGTTGGACTACTTCATAATACAGTAAGAAGAGATAGGGTTGGACTACTTTATAACACAGTAACCTACAGTAAGAAGAGATAGGGTTGGACTACTTTATAATACAGTAAGAAGGGATAGGGTTGGACTACTTTACAATACAGTAACCTACAGTAAGAATAGATAGTGTTGGACTACCTTATAATACAGTAACCTACAGTAAAAGGGATAGGGTTGGATTACTTTATGATACAGTAACCTACAGTAAGAAGAGATATGGTTGGACTACTTTATAATACATTAAGAAGAGATAGGGTTGGACTACTTTATAGTACAGTAACCTACAGTAAGAAGGGATAGGGTTGGACTACTTTATAATACAGTAACCTACAGTAAGAAGAGATAGGGTTGGACTACTTCATAATACAGTAAGAAGAGATAGGGTTGGACTACTTTATAATACAGTAACCTACAGTAAGAAGAGATAGGGTTGGACTACTTTATAATACAGTAAGTAGGGATAGGGTTGGACTACTTTACAATACAGTAACCTACAGTAAGAAGAGATAGGGTTGGACTACCTTATAATACAGTAACCTACAGTAAAAGGGATAGGGTTGGATTACTTTATGATACAGTAACCTACAGTAAGAAGAGATAGGGTTGGACTACTTTATAATACAGTAAGAGGAGATAGGGTTGGACTACTTTATAATACATTAAGAAGGTTTAGGGTTGGACTACTTTATAATACAGTAACCTACAGTAAGAAGGGATAGGGTTGGACTACTTTATAATACAGTAACCTAGAGTAAGAAGAGATAGGGTTGGACTACTTTATAAAACAATAAGAAGTGATAGGGTTGGACTACTTTATAGTACAGTAAGAAGAGATAGGGTTGGACTACTTTATAATACAGTAACCTACAGTAAGAAGAAATAGGGTTAGACTACGTTATACTACAGTAACCAACAGTAAGAAGAGATAGGGTTGGACTACTTTATAGTAAGAAGAGATAGGGTTGGACTACTTTATAATACAGTAACCTACAGTAAGAAGGGATAGGGTTGGACTACTTTATAATACAGTAACCTACAGTAAGAAGAGATAGGGTTGGGTCTACTTTATAGTACAGTAACCTACAGTAAGAAGAGATAGGGTTGGACTACTTTGTAATACAGTAAGAAGAGATAGGGTTGGACTACTTTATAATACATTAAGACGGGATAGGGAAGGACTACTTTATAATACAGTAACCTAGAGTAAGAAGAGATAGGGTTGGACTACTTTATAATACAGTAAGAAGTGATAGGGTTGGACTACTTTATAGTACAGTAAGAATGGATAGGGTTGGACTACTTTATAATACAGTAACCTACAGTAAGAAGAGATAGGGTTGGACTACTTTATAGTACAGTAAGAAGAGATAGGGTTGGACTACTTTACAATACAGTAACCTACAGTAAGAAGAGATAGGGTTGGACTACCTTATAATACAATAACCTACAGTAAGAAGGGATAGGGTTGGACTACTTTATGATACAGTAACCTACAGTAAGAAGAGATAGGGTTTGACTACTTTATAATACAGTAAGAAGAGATAGGGTTGGACTATTTTATAGTACAGTAACCTACAGTAAGAAGGGATAGGGTCGGACTACTTTATAATACAGTAACCTACAGTAAGAAGAGATAGGGTTAGACTACCTTATAATACAGTAACCTACAGTAAGAAGGGATAGGGTTGGACTACTTTATAATACAGTAACCTACAGTAAGAAGAGATAGGGTTGGACTACTTCATAATACAGTAAGAAGAGATAGGGTTGGACTACTTTATAACACAGTAACCTACAGTAAGAAGAGATAGGGTTGGACTACTTTATAATACAGTAAGAAGGGATAGGGTTGGACTACTTTACAATACAGTAACCTACAGTAAGAATAGATAGTGTTGGACTACCTTATAATACAGTAACCTACAGTAAAAGGGATAGGGTTGGATTACTTTATGATACAGTAACCTACAGTAAGAAGAGATATGGTTGGACTACTTTATAATACATTAAGAAGAGATAGGGTTGGACTACTTTATAGTACAGTAACCTACAGTAAGAAGGGATAGGGTTGGACTACTTTATAATACAGTAACCTACAGTAAGAAGAGATAGGGTTGGACTACTTCATAATACAGTAAGAAGAGATAGGGTTGGACTACTTTATAATACAGTAACCTACAGTAAGAAGAGATAGGGTTGGACTACTTTATAATACAGTAAGTAGGGATAGGGTTGGACTACTTTACAATACAGTAACCTACAGTAAGAAGAGATAGGGTTGGACTACCTTATAATACAGTAACCTACAGTAAAAGGGATAGGGTTGGATTACTTTATGATACAGTAACCTACAGTAAGAAGAGATAGGGTTGGACTACTTTATAATACATTAAGAAGAGATAGGGTTGGACTACTTTATAGTACAGTAACCTACAGTAAGAAGGGATAGGGTTGGACTACTTTATAATACAGTAACCTACAGTAAGAAGAGATAGGGTTGGACTACTTTATAATACAGTAAGAAGAGATAGGGTTGGACTACTTTATAATACATTAAGAAGGTTTAGGGTTGGACTACTTTAAAATACAGTAACCTACAGTAAGAAGGGATAGGGTTGGACCACTGTATAATACAGTAACCTAGAGTAAGAAGAGATAGGGATGGACTACTTTATAAAACAGTAAGAAGTGATAGGGTTGGACTACTTTATAGTACAGTAAGAATGGATAGGGTTGGACTACTTTATAATACATTAACCTACAGTAAGAAGAGAGGGTTGGATTACTTTATAGTACAGTAAGAAGAGATAGGGTTGGACTACTTTATAATACAGTAACCTACAGTAAGAAGAAATAGGGTTAGACTACGTTATAGTACAGTAACCAACAGTAAGAAGAGATAGGGTTGGACTACTTTATAGTACAGTAAGAAGAGATAGGGTTGGACTACTTTATAATACAGTAACCTACAGTAAGATGAGATAGGGTTGGACTACCTTATAATACAGTAACCTACAGTAAGAAGAGATAGGGTTGGTCTACTTTATAGTACAGTAACCTACAGTAAGAAGAGATAGGGTTGGACTACTTTATAATACAGTAACCTACAGTAAGAAGAGATAGGGTTGGTCTACTTTATAATACAGTAACCTACAGTAAGAAGAGATAGGGTTGGTCTACTTTATAGTACAGTAACCTACAGTAAGAAGAGATAGGGTTGGACTACTTTGTAATACAGTAAGAAGAGATAGGGTTGGACTACTTTATAATACATTAAGAAGGTTTAGGGTTGGACTAATTTATAATACAGTAACCTACAGTAAGAAGGGATAGGGTTGGACTAGATTATAACACAGTAACCTAGAGTAAGAAGAGATAGGGTTGGACTACTTTATAAAACAGTAAGAAGTGATAGGGTTGGACTACTTTATAGTACAGTAAGAAGAGATAGGGTTGGACTACTTTATAGTACAGTAACCAACAGTAAGAAGAGATAGGGTTGGACTACTTTATAGTACAGTAAGAATGGATAGGGTTGGACTACTTTATAATACATTAACCTACAGTAAGAAGAGATGGGGTTGGACTACTTTATAGTACAGTAAGAAGAGATAGGGTTGGACTACTTTATAATACAGTAACCTACAGTAAGAAGAAATAGGGTTAGACTACGTTATAGTACAGTAACCAACAGTAAGAAGAGATAGGGTTGGACTACTTTATAATACAGTAACCTACAGTAAGAAGAGATAGGGTTGGTCTACTTTATAGTACAGTAACCTACAGTAAGAAGAGATAGGGTTGGACTACTTTGTAATACAGTAAGAAGAGATAGGGTTGGACTACTTTATAATACATTAAGACGGGATAGGGAAGGACTACTTTATAATACAGTAACCAGAGTAAGAAGAGATAGGGTTTTACTACTTTATAATACAGTAAGAAGTGATAGGGTTGGACTACTTTATAGTACAGTAATAATGGATAGGGTTGGACTACTTTATAATACAGTAACCTACAGTAAGAAGAGATAGGGTTGGACTACTTTATAGTACAGTAAGAAGAGATAGGGTTGGACTACTTTACAATACAGTAACCTACAGTAAGAAGAGATAGGGTTGGACTACCTTATAATACAATAACCTACAGTAAGAAGGGATAGGGTTGGACTACTTTATGATACAGTAACCTACAGTAAGAAGAGATAGGGTTTGACTACTTTATAATACAGTAAGAAGAGATAGGGTTGGACTATTTTATAGTACAGTAACCTACAGTAAGAAGGGCTAGGGTCGGACTACTTTATAATACAGTAACCTACAGTAAGAAGAGATAGGGTTAGACTACCTTATAATACAGTAACCTACAGTAAGAAGGGATAGGGTTGGACTACTTTATAATACAGTAACCTACAGTAAGAAGAGATAGGGTTGGACTACTTCATAATACAGTAAGAAGAGATAGGGTTGGACTACTTTATAGTACAGTAACCTACAGTAAGAAGAGATAGGGTTGGACTACTTTGTAATACAGTAAGAAGAGATAGGGTTGGACTACTTTATAATACATTAAGACGGGATAGGGAAGGACTACTTTATAATACAGTAACCTAGAGTAAGAAGAGATAGGGTTTTACTACTTTATAATACAGTAAGAAGTGATAGGGTTGGACTACTTTATAGTACAGTAATAATGGATAGGGTTGGACTACTTTATAATACAGTAACCTACAGTAAGAAGAGATAGGGTTGGACTACTTTATAGTACAGTAAGAAGAGATAGGGTTGGACTACTTTACAATACAGTAACCTACAGTAAGAAGAGATAGGGTTGGACTACCTTATAATACAATAACCTACAGTAAGAAGGGATAGGGTTGGACTACTTTATGATACAGTAACCTACAGTAAGAAGAGATAGGGTTTGACTACTTTATAATACAGTAAGAAGAGATAGGGTTGGACTACTTTATAGTACAGTAACCTACAGTAAGAAGGGCTAGGGTCGGACTACTTTATAATACAGTAACCTACAGTAAGAAGAGATAGGGTTAGACTACCTTATAATACAGTAACCTACAGTAAGAAGGGATAGGGTTGGACTACTTTATAATACAGTAACCTACCGTAAGAAGAGATAGGGTTGGACTACTTCATAATACAGTAAGAAGAGATAGGGTTGGACTACTTTATAGTACAGTAACCTACAGTAAGAAGAGATAGGGTTGGACTACTTTGTAATACAGTAAGAAGAGATAGGGTTGGACTACTTTATAATACATTAAGACGGGATAGGGAAGGACTACTTTATAATACAGTAACCTAGAGTAAGAAGAGATAGGGTTTTACTACTTTATAATACAGTAAGAAGTGATAGGGTTGGACTACTTTATAGTACAGTAATAATGGATAGGGTTGGACTACTTTATAATACAGTAACCTACAGTAAGAAGAGATAGGGTTGGACTACTTTATAGTACAGTAAGAAGAGATAGGGTTGGACTACTTTACAATACAGTAACCTACAGTAAGAAGAGATAGGGTTGGACTACCTTATAATACAATAACCTACAGTAAGAAGGGATAGGGTTGGACTACTTTATGATACAGTAACCTACAGTAAGAAGAGATAGGGTTTGACTACTTTATAATACAGTAAGAAGAGATAGGGTTGGACTATTTTATAGTACAGTAACCTACAGTAAGAAGGGATAGGGTCGGACTACTTTATAATACAGTAACCTACAGTAAGAAGAGATAGGGTTAGACTACCTTATAATACAGTAACCTACAGTAAGAAGGGATAGGGTTGGACTACTTTATAATACAGTAACCTACAGTAAGAAGAGATAGGGTTGGACTACTTCATAATACAGTAAGAAGAGATAGGGTTGGACTACTTTATAACACAGTAACCTACAGTAAGAAGAGATAGGGTTGGACTACTTTATAATACAGTAAGAAGGGATAGGGTTGGACTACTTTACAATACAGTAACCTACAGTAAGAAGAGATAGTGTTGGACTACCTTATAATACAGTAACCTACAGTAAAAGGGATAGGGTTGGATTACTTTATGATACAGTAACCTACAGTAAGAAGAGATATGGTTGGACTACTTTATAATACATTAAGAAGAGATAGGGTTGGACTACTTTATAGTACAGTAACCTACAGTAAGAAGGGATAGGGTTGGACTACTTTATAATACAGTAACCTACAGTAAGAAGAGATAGGGTTGGACTACTTCATAATACAGTAAGAAGAGATAGGGTTGGACTACTTTTTAATACAGTAACCTACAGTAAGAAGAGATAGGGTTGGACTACTTTATAATACAGTAAGTAGGGATAGGGTTGGACTACTTTACAGTACAGTAATTATAAAACAGTAAGAAGTGATAGGGTTGGACTACTTTATAGTACAGTAAGAATGGATAGGGTTGGACTACTTTATAATACATTAACCTACAGTAAGAAGAGAGGGTTGGATTACTTTATAGTACAGTAAGAAGAGATAGGGTTGGACTACTTTATAATACAGTAACCTACAGTAAGAAGAAATAGGGTTAGACTACGTTATAGTACAGTAACCAACAGTAAGAAGAGATAGGGTTGGACTACTTTATAGTACAGTAAGAAGAGATAGGGTTGGACTACTTTATAATACAGTAACCTACAGTAAGATGAGATAGGGTTGGACTACCTTATAATACAGTAACCTACAGTAAGAAGAGATAGGGTTGGTCTACTTTATAGTACAGTAACCTACAGTAAGAAGAGATAGGGTTGGACTACTTTGTAATACAGTAAGAAGAGATAGGGTTGGACTACTTTATAATACATTAAGACGGGATAGGGAAGGACTACTTTATAATACAGTAACCTAGAGTAAGAAGAGATAGGGTTGGACTACTTTATAATACAGTAAGAAGTGATAGGGTTGGACTACTTTATAATACAGTAACCTACAGTAAGAAGAGATAGGGTTGGTCTACTTTATAGTACAGTAACCTACAGTAAGAAGAGATAGGGTTGGACTACTTTGTAATACAGTAAGAAGAGATAGGGTTGGACTACTTTATAATACATTAAGACGGGATAGGGAAGGACTACTTTATAATACAGTAACCTAGAGTAAGAAGAGATAGGGTTGGACTACTTTATAATACAGTAAGAAGTGATAGGGTTGGACTACTTTATAGTACAGTAAGAATGGATAGGGTTGGACTACTTTATAATACAGTAACCTACAGTAAGAAGAGATAGGGTTGGACTACTTTATAGTACAGTAAGAAGAGATAGGGTTGGACTACTTTACAATACAGTAACCTACAGTAAGAAGAGATAGGGTTGGACTACCTTATAATACAATAACCTACAGTAAGAAGGGATAGGGTTGGACTACTTTATGATACAGTAACCTACAGTAAGAAGAGATAGGGTTTGACTACTTTATAATACAGTAAGAAGAGATAGGGTTGGACTATTTTATAGTACAGTAACCTACAGTAAGAAGGGATAGGGTCGGACTACTTTATAATACAGTAACCTACAGTAAGAAGAGATAGGGTTGGACTACCTTATAATACAGTAACCTACAGTAAGAAGGGATAGGGTTGGACTACTTTATAATACAGTAACCTACAGTAAGAAGAGATAGGGTTGGACTACTTCATAATACAGTAAGAAGAGATAGGGTTGGACTACTTTATAATACAGTAACCTACAGTAAGAAGAGATAGGGTTGGACTACTTTATAATACATTAAGATGTGATAGGGTTGGACTACTTTACAATACAGTAACCTACAGTAAGAAGAGATAGGGTTGGACTACCTTATAATACAGTAACCTACAGTAAAAGGGATAGGGTTGGATTACTTTATGATACAGTAACCTACAGTAAGAAGAGATAGGGTTGGACTACTTTATAATACATTAAGAAGAGATATGGTTGGACTACTTTATAGTACAGTAACCTACAGTAAGAAGGGATAGGGTTGGACTACTTTATAATACAGTAACCTACAGTAAGAAGAGATAGGGTTGGACTACTTTATAATACAGTAAGAAGAGATAGGGTTGGACTACTTTATAATACATTAAGAAGGTTTAGGGTTGGACTACTTTATAATACAGTAACCTACAGTAAGAAGGGATAGGGTTGGACTACTTTATAATACAGTAACCTAGAGTAAGAAGAGATAGGGTTGGACTACTTTATAAAACAATAAGAAGTGATAGGGTTGGACTACTTTATAGTACAGTAAGAAGAGATAGGGTTGGACTACTTTAAAGTACAGTAACCAACAGTAAGACGAGATAGGGTTGGACTACTTTATAGTACAGTAAGCAGAGATAGGTTTGGACTACTTTATAATACAGTAAAAAGAGATAGTGTTGGACTACTTTATAATACAGTAAACTACAGTAAGAAGAGATAGGGTTGGACTACTTTATAATACAGTAAGTAGGGAGAGGGTTGGAGTACTTTATAATACAGTAACCTACAGTAAAATGAGATAGTGTTGGACTACTTTATAGTACAGTAACCTACAGTAAGAAGGGATAGGGTTGGACCACTTTATAGTACAGTAACCTACAGTAAGAAGGGATAGGGTTGGACTACTTTATAATACAGTAACCTACAGTAAGAAGAGCTAGGGTTGGACTACTTTATAATACAGTAAGAAGGGAGAGGGTTGGACTACTTTATAGTACAGTAACCTACAGTAAGAAGGGATAGGGTTGGACTACTTTATAATACAGTAAGACGGGATAGGGAAGGACTACTTTATAATACAGTAACCTAGAGTAAAAAGAGACAGGGTTGGACTACTTTATAATACAGTAAGAAGTGATAGGGTTGGACTACTTTATAGTACAGTAAGAATGGATAGGGTTGGTCTACTTTATAATACAGTAACCTACAGTAAGAAGAGATAGGGTTTGACTACTTTATAATACAGTAAGAAGAGATAGGGTTGGACTACCTTATAATACAATAACCTACAGTAAGAAGGGATAGGGTTGGACTACTTTATGATACAGTAACCTACAGTAAGAAGAGATAGGGTTTGACTACTTTATAATACAGTAAGAAGAGATAGGGTTGGACTATTTTATAGTACAGTAACCTACAGTAAGAAGGGATAGGGTCGGACTACTTTATAATACAGTAACCTACAGTAAGAAGAGATAGGGTTAGACTACCTTATAATACAGTAACCTACAGTAAGAAGGGATAGGGTTGGACTACTTTATAATACAGTAACCTACAGTAAGAAGAGATAGGGTTGGACTACTTCATAATACAGTAAACTACTTTATAGTACAGTAACCTACAGTAAGAAGAGATAGGGTTGGACTACTTTATAATACATTAAGATGTGATAGGGTTGGACTACTTTACAATACAGTAACCTACAGTAAGAAGAGATAGGGTTGGACTACCTTATAATACAGTAACCTACAGTAAAAGGGATAGGGTTGGATTACTTTATGATACAGTAACCTACAGTAAGAAGAGATAGGGTTGGACTACTTTATAATACATTAAGAAGAGATATGGTTGGACTACTTTATAGTACAGTAACCTACAGTAAGAAGGGATAGGGTTGGACTACTTTATAATACAGTAACCTACAGTAAGAAGAGATAGGGTTGGACTACTTTATAATACAGTAAGAAGAGATAGGGTTGGACTACTTTATAATACATTAAGAAGGTTTAGGGTTGGACTACTTTATAATACAGTAACCTACAGTAAGAAGGGATAGGGTTGGACTACTTTATAATACAGTAACCTAGAGTAAGAAGAGATAGGGTTGGACTACTTTATAACACAGTAACCTACGGTAAGAAGAGATAGGGTTGGACTACTTTATAATACAGTAAGAAGGGATAGGGTTGGACTACTTTACAATACAGTAACCTACAGTAAGAATAGATAGTGTTGGACTACCTTATAATACAGTAACCTACAGTAAAAGGGATAGGGTTGGATTACTTTATGATACAGTAACCTACAGTAAGAAGAGATATGGTTGGACTACTTTATAATACATTAAGAAGAGATAGGGTTGGACTACTTTATAGTACAGTAACCTACAGTAAGAAGTGATAGGGTTGGACTACTTTATAATACAGTAACCTACAGTAAGAAGAGATAGGGTTGGACTACTTCATAATACAGTAAGAAGAGATAGGGTTGGACTACTTTATAATACAGTAACCTACAGTAAGAAGAGATAGGGTTGGACTACTTTATAATACAGTAAGTAGGGATAGGGTTGGACTACTTTACAATACAGTAACCTACAGTAAGAAGAGATAGGGTTGGACTACCTTATAATACAGTAACCTACAGTAAAAGGGATAGGGTTGGATTACTTTATGATACAGTAACCTACAGTAAGAAGAGATAGGGTTGGACTACTTTATAATACATTAAGAAGAGATAGGGTTGGACTACTTTATAGTACAGTAACCTACAGTAAGAAGGGATAGGGTTGGACTACTTTATAATACAGTAACCTACAGTAAGAAGAGATAGGGTTGGACTACTTTATAATACAGTAAGAAGAGATAGGGTTGGACTACTTTATAATACATTAAGAAGGTTTAGGGTTGGACTACTTTAAAATACAGTAACCTACAGTAAGAAGGGATAGGGTTGGACTACTGTATAATACAGTAACCTAGAGTAAGAAGAGATAGGGATGGACTACTTTATAAAACAGTAAGAAGTGATAGGGTTGGACTACTTTATAGTACAGTAAGAATGGATAGGGTTGGACTACTTTATAATACATTAACCTACAGTAAGAAGAGAGGGTTGGATTACTTTATAGTACAGTAAGAAGAGATAGGGTTGGACTACTTTATAATACAGTAACCTACAGTAAGAAGAAATAGGGTTAGACTACGTTATAGTACAGTAACCAACAGTAAGAAGAGATAGGGTTGGACTACTTTATAGTACAGTAAGAAGAGATAGGGTTGGACTACTTTATAATACAGTAACCTACAGTAAGATGAGATAGGGTTGGACTACCTTATAATACAGTAACCTACAGTAAGAAGAGATAGGGTTGGTCTACTTTATAGTACAGTAACCTACAGTAAGAAGGGATAGGGTTGGACTACTTTATAATACAGTAACCTACAGTAAGAAGAGATAGGGTTGGTCTACTTTATAATACAGTAACCTACAGTAAGAAGAGATAGGGTTGGTCTACTTTATAGTACAGTAACCTACAGTAAGAAGAGATAGGGTTGGACTACTTCTTTATAGTACAGTAACCTACAGTAAGAAGAGATAGGGTTGGACTACTTTATAATACATTAAGAAGGTTTAGGGTTGGACTAATTTATAATACAGTAACCTACAGTAAGAAGGGATAGGGTTGGACTAGATTATAACACAGTAACCTAGAGTAAGAAGAGATAGGGTTGGACTACTTTATAAAACAGTAAGAAGTGATAGGGTTGGACTACTTTATAGTACAGTAAGAAGGATAGGGTTGGACTACTTTATAGTACAGTAACCTACAGTAAGAAGAGATAGGGTTGGACTACTTTGTAGTACAGTAAGAAGAGATAGGGTTGGACTACTTTATAATACATAACCTACAGTAAGACGAGATGGGGTTGGACTACTTTATAGTACAGTAAGAAGGATAGGGTTGGACTACTTTATAATACAGTAACCTACAGTAAGAAGAGATAGGGTTGGACTACTTTATAATACAGTAAGAAGTGATAGGGTTGGACTACTTTATAATACAGTAACCTACAGTAAGAAGAGATAGGGTTGGTCTACTTTATAGTACAGTAACCTACAGTAAGAAGAGATAGGGTTGGACTACTTTGTAATACAGTAAGAAGAGATAGGGTTGGACTACTTTATAATACATTAAGACGGGATAGGGAAGGACTACTTTATAATACAGTAACCTAGAGTAAGAAGAGATAGGGTTGGACTACTTTATAATACAGTAAGAAGTGATAGGGTTGGACTACTTTATAGTACAGTAAGAATGGATAGGGTTGGACTACGTTATAATACAGTAACCTACAGTAAGAAGAGATAGGGTTGGACTACTTTATAGTACAGTAAGAAGAGATAGGGTTGGACTACTTTACAATACAGTAACCTACAGTAAGAAGAGATAGGGTTGGACTACCTTATAATACAATAACCTACAGTAAGAAGGGATAGGGTTGGACTACTTTATGATACAGTAACCTACAGTAAGAAGAGATAGGGTGTGACTACTTTATAATACAGTAAGAAGAGATAGGGTTGGACTATTTTATAGTACAGTAACCTACAGTAAGAAGGGATAGGGTCGGACTACTTTATAATACAGTAACCTACAGTAAGAAGAGATAGGGTTGGACTACCTTATAATACAGTAACCTACAGTAAGAAGGGATAGGGTTGGACTACTTTATAATACAGTAACCTACAGTAAGAAGAGATAGGGTTGGACTACTTCATAATACAGTAAGAAGAGATAGGGTTGGACTACTTTATAATACAGTAACCTACAGTAAGAAGAGATAGGGTTGGACTACTTTATAATACATTAAGATGTGATAGGGTTGGACTACTTTACAATACAGTAACCTACAGTAAGAAGAGATAGGGTTGGACTACCTTATAATACAGTAACCTACAGTAAAAGGGATAGGGTTGGATTACTTTATGATACAGTAACCTACAGTAAGAAGAGATAGGGTTGGACTACTTTATAATACATTAAGAAGAGATATGGTTGGACTACTTTATAGTACAGTAACCTACAGTAAGAAGGGATAGGGTTGGACTACTTTATAATACAGTAACCTACAGTAAGAAGAGATAGGGTTGGACTACTTTATAATACAGTAAGAAGAGATAGGGTTGGACTACTTTATAATACATTAAGAAGGTTTAGGGTTGGACTACTTTATAATACAGTAACCTACAGTAAGAAGGGATAGGGTTGGACTACTTTATAATACAGTAACCTAGAGTAAGAAGAGATAGGGTTGGACTACTTTATAAAACAATAAGAAGTGATAGGGTTGGACTACTTTATAGTACAGTAAGAAGAGATAGGGTTGGACTACTTTAAAGTACAGTAACCAACAGTAAGACGAGATAGGGTTGGACTACTTTATAGTACAGTAAGCAGAGATAGGTTTGGACTACTTTATAATACAGTAAAAAGAGATAGTGTTGGACTACTTTATAATACAGTAAACTACAGTAAGAAGAGATAGGGTTGGACTACTTTATAATACAGTAAGTAGGGAGAGGGTTGGAGTACTTTATAATACAGTAACCTACAGTAAAATGAGATAGTGTTGGACTACTTTATAGTACAGTAACCTACAGTAAGAAGGGATAGGGTTGGACCACTTTATAGTACAGTAACCTACAGTAAGAAGGGATAGGGTTGGACTACTTTATAATACAGTAACCTACAGTAAGAAGAGCTAGGGTTGGACTACTTTATAATACAGTAAGAAGGGAGAGGGTTGGACTACTTTATAGTACAGTAACCTACAGTAAGAAGGGATAGGGTTGGACTACTTTATAATACAGTAAGACGGGATAGGGAAGGACTACTTTATAATACAGTAACCTAGAGTAAAAAGAGACAGGGTTGGACTACTTTATAATACAGTAAGAAGTGATAGGGTTGGACTACTTTATAGTACAGTAAGAATGGATAGGGTTGGTCTACTTTATAATACAGTAACCTACAGTAAGAAGAGATAGGGTTTGACTACTTTATAATACAGTAAGAAGAGATAGGGTTGGACTACCTTATAATACAATAACCTACAGTAAGAAGGGATAGGGTTGGACTACTTTATGATACTGTAACCTACAGTAAGAAGAGATAGTGTTTGACTACTTTATAATACAGTAAGAAGAGATAGGGTTGGACTACTTTATAGTACAGTAACCTACAGTAAGAAGGGATAGGGTCGGACTACTTTATAATACAGTAACCTACAGTAAGAAGACATAGGGTTGGACTACCTTATAATACAGTAACCTACAGTAAGAAGGGATAGGGTTGGACTACTTTATAATACAGTAACCTACAGTAAGAAGAGATAGGGTTGGTCTACTTTATAGTACAGTAACCTACAGTAAGAAGAGATAGGGTTGGACTACTTTGTTATACATTAAGAAGAGATGGGGTTGGACTACTTTTTAGTACAGTAACCGACAGTAGGAATAGATAGGGTTGGACTACTTTATAATACAGTAACCTACAGTAAGAAGAGCTAGGGTTGGACTACTTTATAATACAGTAAGTTAGGGAGAGGTTGGACTACTTTATAGTACAGTAACCTACAGTAAGAAGAGATAGGGTTGGACTACTTTATAATACATTAAGAAGAGATAGGGTTGGACTACTTTACAATACAGTAACCTACAGTAAGAAGAGATAGGGTTGGACTACCTTATAATACAGTAACCTACAGTAAGAAGGGATAGGGTTGGACTACTTTATGATACAGTAACCTACAGTAAGAAGAGATAGGGTTGGACTACTTTATAATACAGTAAGAAGAGATAGGGTTGGACTACTTTATAGTACAGTAACCTACAGTAAGAAGGGATAGGGTTGGACTACTTTATAATACAGTAACCTACAGTAAGAAGAGATAGGGTTGGACTACTTTATAATACAGTAAGAAGAGATAGGGTTGGACTACTTTATAATACAGTAAGAAGGATAGGGTTGGACTACTTTATAATACAGTAACCTACAGTAAGAAGGGATAGGGTTGGACTACTTTATAATACAGTAACCTACAGTAAGAAGAGATAGGGTTGGACTACTTTATAATACAGTAACCTACAGTAAGAAGAGATAGGGTTGGACTACTTTATAATACAGTAACGTACAGTAAGAGAGATAGGGTTGGACTACTTTATAATACAGTAACCTACAGTAAGAAGAGATAGGGTTGGACTACTTTATAATACAGTAACCTACAGTAAGAAGAGATAGGGTTGGACTACTTTATAATACAGTAACCTACAGTAAGAAGAGATAGGGTTGGACTACTTTGTAATACAGTAAGAAGAGATAGGGTTGGACTACTTTATAATACATTAAGACGGGATAGGGAAGGACTACTTTATAATACAGTAACCTAGAGTAAGAAGAGATAGGGTTGGACTACTTTATAATACAGTAAGAAGTGATAGGGTTGGACTACTTTATAATACAGTAACCTACAGTAAGAAGAGATAGGGTTGGTCTACTTTATAGTACAGTAACCTACAGTAAGAAGAGATAGGGTTGGACTACTTTGTAATACAGTAAGAAGAGATAGGGTTGGACTACTTTATAATACATTAAGACGGGATAGGGAAGGACTACTTTATAATACAGTAACCTAGAGTAAGAAGAGATAGGGTTGGACTACTTTATAATACAGTAAGAAGTGATAGGGTTGGACTACTTTATAGTACAGTAAGAATGGATAGGGTTGGACTACGTTATAATACAGTAACCTACAGTAAGAAGAGATAGGGTTGGACTACTTTATAGTACAGTAAGAAGAGATAGGGTTGGACTACTTTACAATACAGTAACCTACAGTAAGAAGAGATAGGGTTGGACTACCTTATAATACAATAACCTACAGTAAGAAGGGATAGGGTTGGACTACTTTATGATACAGTAACCTACAGTAAGAAGAGATAGGGTGTGACTACTTTATAATACAGTAAGAAGAGATAGGGTTGGACTATTTTATAGTACAGTAACCTACAGTAAGAAGGGATAGGGTCGGACTACTTTATAATACAGTAACCTACAGTAAGAAGAGATAGGGTTGGACTACCTTATAATACAGTAACCTACAGTAAGAAGGGATAGGGTTGGACTACTTTATAATACAGTAACCTACAGTAAGAAGAGATAGGGTTGGACTACTTCATAATACAGTAAGAAGAGATAGGGTTGGACTACTTTATAATACAGTAACCTACAGTAAGAAGAGATAGGGTTGGACTACTTTATAATACATTAAGATGTGATAGGGTTGGACTACTTTACAATACAGTAACCTACAGTAAGAAGAGATAGGGTTGGACTACCTTATAATACAGTAACCTACAGTAAAAGGGATAGGGTTGGATTACTTTATGATACAGTAACCTACAGTAAGAAGAGATAGGGTTGGACTACTTTATAATACATTAAGAAGAGATATGGTTGGACTACTTTATAGTACAGTAACCTACAGTAAGAAGGGATAGGGTTGGACTACTTTATAATACAGTAACCTACAGTAAGAAGAGATAGGGTTGGACTACTTTATAATACAGTAAGAAGAGATAGGGTTGGACTACTTTATAATACATTAAGAAGGTTTAGGGTTGGACTACTTTATAATACAGTAACCTACAGTAAGAAGGGATAGGGTTGGACTACTTTATAATACAGTAACCTAGAGTAAGAAGAGATAGGGTTGGACTACTTTATAAAACAATAAGAAGTGATAGGGTTGGACTACTTTATAGTACAGTAAGAAGAGATAGGGTTGGACTACTTTAAAGTACAGTAACCAACAGTAAGACGAGATAGGGTTGGACTACTTTATAGTACAGTAAGCAGAGATAGGTTTGGACTACTTTATAATACAGTAAAAAGAGATAGTGTTGGACTACTTTATAATACAGTAAACTACAGTAAGAAGAGATAGGGTTGGACTACTTTATAATACAGTAAGTAGGGAGAGGGTTGGAGTACTTTATAATACAGTAACCTACAGTAAAATGAGATAGTGTTGGACTACTTTATAGTACAGTAACCTACAGTAAGAAGGGATAGGGTTGGACCACTTTATAGTACAGTAACCTACAGTAAGAAGGGATAGGGTTGGACTACTTTATAATACAGTAACCTACAGTAAGAAGAGCTAGGGTTGGACTACTTTATAATACAGTAAGAAGGGAGAGGGTTGGACTACTTTATAGTACAGTAACCTACAGTAAGAAGGGATAGGGTTGGACTACTTTATAATACAGTAAGACGGGATAGGGAAGGACTACTTTATAATACAGTAACCTAGAGTAAAAAGAGACAGGGTTGGACTACTTTATAATACAGTAAGAAGTGATAGGGTTGGACTACTTTATAGTACAGTAAGAATGGATAGGGTTGGTCTACTTTATAATACAGTAACCTACAGTAAGAAGAGATAGGGTTTGACTACTTTATAATACAGTAAGAAGAGATAGGGTTGGACTACCTTATAATACAATAACCTACAGTAAGAAGGGATAGGGTTGGACTACTTTATGATACTGTAACCTACAGTAAGAAGAGATAGTGTTTGACTACTTTATAATACAGTAAGAAGAGATAGGGTTGGACTACTTTATAGTACAGTAACCTACAGTAAGAAGGGATAGGGTCGGACTACTTTATAATACAGTAACCTACAGTAAGAAGACATAGGGTTGGACTACCTTATAATACAGTAACCTACAGTAAGAAGGGATAGGGTTGGACTACTTTATAATACAGTAACCTACAGTAAGAAGAGATAGGGTTGGTCTACTTTATAGTACAGTAACCTACAGTAAGAAGAGATAGGGTTGGACTACTTTGTTATACATTAAGAAGAGATGGGGTTGGACTACTTTTTAGTACAGTAACCGACAGTAGGAATAGATAGGGTTGGACTACTTTATAATACAGTAACCTACAGTAAGAAGAGCTAGGGTTGGACTACTTTATAATACAGTAAGTTAGGGAGAGGTTGGACTACTTTATAGTACAGTAACCTACAGTAAGAAGAGATAGGGTTGGACTACTTTATAATACATTAAGATGTGATAGGGTTGGACTACTTTACAATACAGTAACCTACAGTAAGAAGAGATAGGGTTGGACTACCTTATAATACAGTAACCTACAGTAAAAGGGATAGGGTTGGATTACTTTATGATACAGTAACCTACAGTAAGAAGAGATAGGGTTGGACTACTTTATAATACATTAAGAAGAGATATGGTTGGACTACTTTATAGTACAGTAACCTACAGTAAGAAGGGATAGGGTTGGACTACTTTATAATACAGTAACCTACAGTAAGAAGAGATAGGGTTGGACTACTTTATAATACAGTAAGAAGAGATAGGGTTGGACTACTTTATAATACATTAAGAAGGTTTAGGGTTGGACTACTTTATAATACAGTAACCTACAGTAAGAAGGGATAGGGTTGGACTACTTTATAATACAGTAACCTAGAGTAAGAAGAGATAGGGTTGGACTACTTTATAACACAGTAACCTACGGTAAGAAGAGATAGGGTTGGACTACTTTATAATACAGTAAGAAGGGATAGGGTTGGACTACTTTACAATACAGTAACCTACAGTAAGAAGAGATAGTGTTGGACTACCTTATAATACAGTAACCTACAGTAAAAGGGATAGGGTTGGATTACTTTATGATACAGTAACCTACAGTAAGAAGAGATATGGTTGGACTACTTTATAATACATTAAGAAGAGATAGGGTTGGACTACTTTATAGTACAGTAACCTACAGTAAGAAGTGATAGGGTTGGACTACTTTATAATACAGTAACCTACAGTAAGAAGAGATAGGGTTGGACTACTTCATAATACAGTAAGAAGAGATAGGGTTGGACTACTTTATAATACAGTAACCTACAGTAAGAAGAGATAGGGTTGGACTACTTTATAATACAGTAAGTAGGGATAGGGTTGGACTACTTTACAATACAGTAACCTACAGTAAGAAGAGATAGGGTTGGACTACCTTATAATACAGTAACCTACAGTAAAAGGGATAGGGTTGGATTACTTTATGATACAGTAACCTACAGTAAGAAGAGATAGGGTTGGACTACTTTATAATACATTAAGAAGAGATAGGGTTGGACTACTTTATAGTACAGTAACCTACAGTAAGAAGGGATAGGGTTGGACTACTTTATAATACAGTAACCTACAGTAAGAAGAGATAGGGTTGGACTACTTTATAATACAGTAAGAAGAGATAGGGTTGGACTACTTTATAATACATTAAGAAGGTTTAGGGTTGGACTACTTTAAAATACAGTAACCTACAGTAAGAAGGGATAGGGTTGGACTACTGTATAATACAGTAACCTAGAGTAAGAAGAGATAGGGATGGACTACTTTATAAAACAGTAAGAAGTGATAGGGTTGGACTACTTTATAGTACAGTAAGAATGGATAGGGTTGGACTACTTTATAATACATTAACCTACAGTAAGAAGAGAGGGTTGGATTACTTTATAGTACAGTAAGAAGAGATAGGGTTGGACTACTTTATAATACAGTAACCTACAGTAAGAAGAAATAGGGTTAGACTACGTTATAGTACAGTAACCAACAGTAAGAAGAGATAGGGTTGGACTACTTTATAGTACAGTAAGAAGAGATAGGGTTGGACTACTTTATAATACAGTAACCTACAGTAAGATGAGATAGGGTTGGACTACCTTATAATACAGTAACCTACAGTAAGAAGAGATAGGGTTGGTCTACTTTATAGTACAGTAACCTACAGTAAGAAGAGATAGGGTTGGACTACTTTGTAATACAGTAAGAAGAGATAGGGTTGGACTACTTTATAATACATTAAGACGGGATAGGGAAGGACTACTTTATAATACAGTAACCTAGAGTAAGAAGAGATAGGGTTGGACTACTTTATAATACAGTAAGAAGTGATAGGGTTGGACTACTTTATAATACAGTAACCTACAGTAAGAAGAGATAGGGTTGGTCTACTTTATAGTACAGTAACCTACAGTAAGAAGAGATAGGGTTGGACTACTTTGTAATACAGTAAGAAGAGATAGGGTTGGACTACTTTATAATACATTAAGACGGGATAGGGAAGGACTACTTTATAATACAGTAACCTAGAGTAAGAAGAGATAGGGTTGGACTACTTTATAATACAGTAAGAAGTGATAGGGTTGGACTACTTTATAGTACAGTAAGAATGGATAGGGTTGGACTACGTTATAATACAGTAACCTACAGTAAGAAGAGATAGGGTTGGACTACTTTATAGTACAGTAAGAAGAGATAGGGTTGGACTACTTTACAATACAGTAACCTACAGTAAGAAGAGATAGGGTTGGACTACCTTATAATACAATAACCTACAGTAAGAAGGGATAGGGTTGGACTACTTTATGATACAGTAACCTACAGTAAGAAGAGATAGGGTGTGACTACTTTATAATACAGTAAGAAGAGATAGGGTTGGACTATTTTATAGTACAGTAACCTACAGTAAGAAGGGATAGGGTCGGACTACTTTATAATACAGTAACCTACAGTAAGAAGAGATAGGGTTGGACTACCTTATAATACAGTAACCTACAGTAAGAAGGGATAGGGTTGGACTACTTTATAATACAGTAACCTACAGTAAGAAGAGATAGGGTTGGACTACTTCATAATACAGTAAGAAGAGATAGGGTTGGACTACTTTATAATACAGTAACCTACAGTAAGAAGAGATAGGGTTGGACTACTTTATAATACATTAAGATGTGATAGGGTTGGACTACTTTACAATACAGTAACCTACAGTAAGAAGAGATAGGGTTGGACTACCTTATAATACAGTAACCTACAGTAAAAGGGATAGGGTTGGATTACTTTATGATACAGTAACCTACAGTAAGAAGAGATAGGGTTGGACTACTTTATAATACAGTAAGAAGAGATAGGGTTGGACTACTTTATAATACATTAAGAAGGTTTAGGGTTGGACTACTTTATAATACAGTAACCTACAGTAAGAAGGGATAGGGTTGGACTACTTTATAATACAGTAACCTAGAGTAAGAAGAGATAGGGTTGGACTACTTTATAAAACAATAAGAAGTGATAGGGTTGGACTACTTTATAGTACAGTAAGAAGAGATAGGGTTGGACTACTTTAAAGTACAGTAACCAACAGTAAGACGAGATAGGGTTGGACTACTTTATAGTACAGTAAGCAGAGATAGGTTTGGACTACTTTATAATAGAGTAAAAAGAGATAGTGTTGGACTACTTTATAATACAGTAAACTACAGTAAGAAGAGATAGGGTTGGACTACTTTATAATACAGTAAGTAGGGAGAGGGTTGGAGTACTTTATAATACAGTAACCTACAGTAAAATGAGATAGTGTTGGACTACTTTATAGTACAGTAACCTACAGTAAGAAGGGATAGGGTTGGACCACTTTATAGTACAGTAACCTACAGTAAGAAGGGATAGGGTTGGACTACTTTATAATACAGTAACCTACAGTAAGAAGAGATAGGGTTGGACTACTTTATAATACAGTAACCTACAGTAAGAAGGGATAGGGTTGGACTACTTTATAATACAGTAACCTACAGTAAGAAGAGATAGGGTTGGACTACTTTATAATACAGTAAGAAGGAGATGGGGTTGGACTACTTTATAATACAGTAACCTACAGTAAGAAGAGATAGGGTTGGACTACTTTATAATACAGTAAGAAGGGATAGGGTTGGACTACTTTGTAGTACAGTAACCTACAGTAGGAATAGATAGGGTCGACTACTTTATAATACAGTAACCTACAGTAAGAAGAGCTAGGGTCGGACTACTTTATAATACAGTAAGTAGGGAGAGGGTTGGACTACTTTATAATACAGTAACCTACAGTAAGAAGAGATAGGGTTGGACTACTTTATAGTACAGTAATCTACAATAAGAAGGGATAGGGTTGGACTACTTTATAGTACAGTAACCTACAGTAAGAAGGGATCGGGTTGGACTACTTTATAATACAGTAACCGACAGTAAGAAGAGCTAGGGTTGGACTACTTTATAATACAGTAAGATGTGAGAGGGTTGGACTACTTTATAGTACAGTAACCTACAGTAAGAAGGGATAGGGTTGGACTACTTTATAATACAGTAACCTACAGTAAGAAGAGATAGGGTTGGACTACTTTATAGTACAGTAACCTACAGTAAGAAGGGATAGGGTTGGACTACTTTATAATACAGTAAGAAGGGATAGGGTTGGACTACTTTATAATACCGTAACCTACAGTAAGAAGAGATAGGGTTGGACTACTTTATAGTACAGTAACCTACAGTAAGAAGGGATAAGGTTGGACTACTTTATAATACAGTAACCTACAGTAAGAAAAGCTAGGGTTGGACTACTTTATAATACAGTAAGAAGGGAGAGGGTTGGACTACTTTATTGTACAGTAACCTACAGTAAGAAGGGATAGGGTTGGACTACTTTATAGTACAGTAACCTACAGTAAGAAGGGATAGGGTTGGACTACTTTATAATACAGTAAGAAGGGATAGGGTTGGACTACTTTATAATACAGTAACCTACAGTAAGAAGAGATAGGGTTGGACTACTTTATAATACAGTAAGTAGGGAGAGGGTTGGACTAATTTATTATACAGTAACCTACAGTAAGAAGAGATAGGGTTGGACTAATTTATAGTACAGTAACCAACTGTAAGAAGAGATGGGGTTGGACTACTTTATAGTACAGTAAGAAGAGATTGGGTTGGACTACTTAATAATACAGTAAGTAGAGATAGGGTTGGACTACTTTATAGTACAGTAACCTACAGTAAGAAGGGATAGGGTTGGACTACTTTATAATACAGTAACCTACCGTAAGAAGAGATAGGGTTGGACTACCGTATAATACAGTAACCTACAGTAAGAAGGGATAGGGTTGGACTACTTTATAATACAGTAACGTACAGTAAGAAGAGATAAGGTTGGACTACTTTATAATACAGTAAGAAAGAGATAGGGTTGGACTACTTTATAATACAGTAACCTACAGTAAGAAGAGATAGGGTTGGACTACTTTATAATACAGTAAGAAGGGATAGGGTTGGACTACTTTACAATACAGTAACCTACAGTAAGAAGAGATAGAGTTGGACTACTTTATAATACAGTAAGAAGGGATAGGGTTGGACTACTTTGTAGTACAGTAACCTACAGTAGGAATAGATAGGGTTGGACTACTTTATAATACAGTAACCTACAGTAAGAAGAGCTAGGGTCGGACTACTTTATAATACAGTAAGTAGGGATAGGGTTGGACTACATTATAATACAGTAAGAAGGGATAGGATTGGACTACTTTATAATACCTTAATCTACAGTAAGAAGAGATAGGGTTGGACTACTTTATAGTACAGTAACCTACAGTAAGAAGGGATGGGGTTGGACTACTTTATAGTACAGTAAGAAGAGATTGGGTTGGACTACTTTATAATACAGTAAGAAGAGATAGGGTTGGACTACTTTATAGTACAGTAACCTACAGTAAGAAGGGATAGGGTTGGACTACTTTATAATACAGTAACCTACAGTAAGAAGAGATAGGGTTGGACTACCGTATAATACAGTAACCTACAGTAAGAAGGGATAGGGTTGGACTACTTTATAATACAGTAACGTACAGTAAGAAGAGATAAGGTTGGACTACTTTATAATACAGTAAGAAAGAGATGGGGTTGGACTACTTTATAATACAGTAACCTACAGTAAGAAGAGATAGGGTTGGACTACTTTATAATACAGTAAGAAGGGATAGGGTTGGACTACTTTACAATACAGTAACCTACAGTAAGAAGAGATAGGGTTGGACTACTTTATAATACAGTAAGAAGGGATAGGGTTGGACTACTTTGTAGTACAGTAACCTACAGTAGGAATAGATAGGGTTGGACTACTTTATAATACAGTAACCTACAGTAAGAAGAGCTAGGGTCGGACTACTTTATAATACAGTAAGTAGGGATAGGGTTGGACTACTTTATAATACAGTAAGAAGGGATAGGATTGGACTACTTTATAATACCTTAACCTACAGTAAGAAGAGATAGGGTTGGACTACTTTATAGTACAGTAACCTACAGTAAGAAGGGATGGGGTTGGACTACTTTATAGTACAGTAAGAAGAGATTGGGTTGGACTACTTTATAATACAGTAAGAAGAGATAGGGTTGGACTACTTTATAGTACAGTAACCTACAGTAAGAAGGGATAGGGTTGGACTACTTTATAATACAGTAACCTACAGTAAGAAGAGATAGGGTTGGACTACCGTATAATACATTAACCTACAGTAAGAAGGGATAGGGTTGGACTACTTTATAATACAGTAACCTACAGTAAGAAGAGATAGGGTTGGACTACTTTATAATACAGTAAGAAAGAGATGGGGTTGGACTACTTTATAATACAGTAACCTACAGTAAGAAGAGATAGGGTTGGACTACTTTATAATACAGTAAGAAGGGATAGGGTTGGACTACTTTACAATACAGTAAACTACAGTAAGAAGAGATAGGGTTGGACTACTTTATAATACAGTAAGAAGGGATAGGGTTGGACTACTTTGTAGTACAGTAACCTACAGTAGGAATAGATAGGGTTTGACTACTTTATAATACAGTAACCTACAGTAAGAAGAGCTAGGGTCGGACTACTTTATAATACAGTAAGTAGGGAGAGGGTTGGACTACTTTATAATACAGTATTCTACAGTAAGAAGAGATAGGGTTGGACTACTTTATAGTACAGTAATCTACAATAAGAAGGGATAGGGTTGGACTACTTTATAGTACAGTAACCTACAGTAAGAAGGGATTGGGTTGGACTACTTTATAATACAGTAACCGACAGTAAGAAGAGCTAGGGTTGGACTACTTTATAATACAGTAAGATGTGAGAGGGTTGGACTACTTTATAGTACAGTAACCTACAGTAAGAAGGGATAGGGTTGGACTACTTTATAATACAGTAACCTACAGTAAGAAGAGATAGGGTTGGACTACTTTATAGTACAGTAACCTACAGTAAGAAGGGATAGGGTTGGACTACTTTATAATACAGTAAGAAGGGATAGGGTTGGACTACTTTATAATACCGTAACCTACAGTAAGAAGAGATAGGGTTGGACTACTTTATAGTACAGTAACCTACAGTAAGAAGGGATAAGGTTGGACTACTTTATAATACAGTAACCTACAGTAAGAAAAGCTAGGGTTGGACTACTTTATAATACAGTAAGAAGGGAGAGGGTTGGACTACTTTATTGTACAGTAACCTACAGTAAGAAGTGATAGGGTTGGACTACTTTATAGTACAGTAACCTACAGTAAGAAGGGATAGGGTTGGACTACTTTATAATACAGTAACCGACAGTAAGAAGAGCTAGGGTTGGACTACTTTATAATACAGTAAGAAGTGAGAGGGTTGGAATAGTTTATAGTACAGTAACCTACAGTAAGAAGGGATAGGGTTGGACTACTTTATAATACAGTAACCTACAGTAAGAAGAGATAGGGTTGGACTACTTTATGGTACAGTAACCTACAGTAAGAAGGGATAGGGTTGGACTACTTTATAATACTGTAAGAAGGGATAGGGTTGGACTACTTTATAATACTGTAACCTACAGTAAGAAGAGATAGGGTTGGACTACTTTATAGTACAGTAACCTACAGTAAGAAGGGATAAGGTTGGACTACTTTATAATACAGTAACCTACAGTAAGAAAAGCTAGGGTTGGACTACTTTATAATACAGTAACCTACAGTAAGAAGAGATCGGGTTGGACTACTTTATAATACAGTAAGAAGGGAGAGGGTTGGACTACTTTATAATACATTAACCTACAGTAAGAAGAGATAGGGTTGGACTACTTTATAATACAGTAAGAAGAGATAGGGTTGGACAACTTTATATAACACTGTATTTTGGTGGTTTGCCCTCTATCCCATTTATATAACTGCAGTATTTTAGTAACAACAAACTTCTGGCTTTTGTATGCTGCCATGCAGCTACTATACAGTACTGTAGTGAAGTGAAGATAATATGCCATTAGGGAACATCAGCTATTTCATTTGGTCTCCATGGTTTATACACTATAATACCTTGAGTGAGAGGAGTGGTTGACACTGTAGACAGGAGAGGAGGGAAGAGGAGGGAATAGGAGAATTGCTGAAGTGTAGAGCAGAGTAGATGACAGCAAGTATAGGCCTAGCAGATAATGACAGGCTGCCGTAGCAGGACACAGGAGGATCAGCTGACTGTAGACTGGCAGGATGCCATGGCAGGACACAGGAGGATCAGCTGACTATAGAGTGGCAGGATACAGGAGGATCAGCTGACTATAGAGTGGCAGGACACAGGAGGATCAGCTGACTATAGAGTGGCAGGACACAGGAGGATCAACTGATAGTAGAGTGGCAGGACACAGAAGGATCAGCTGACTGTAGAGTGGCAGGACACAGGAGGATCAGCTGACTGTAGAGTGGCAGGACACAGGAGGATCAGCTGACTGTAGACTGGCAGGTTGCCATGGCAGGACACAGGAGGATCAGCTGACTGTAGAGTGGCAGGACACAGGAGGATCAGCTGATAGTAGAGTGGCAGGATACAGGAGGATCAGCTGACAGTAGAGTGGCAGGACACAGGAGGATCAGCTGACTATAGAGTGGCAGGTTGCAATGGCAGGACACAGGAGGATCAGCTGATAGTAGAGTGGCAGGACACAGGAGGATCAGCTGACTGTAGAGTGGCAGGATACAGGAGGATCAGCTGACTATAGAGTGGCAGGACACAGGAGGATCAGCTGACTGTAGAGTGGCAGGACACAGGAGGATCAGCTGACTGTAGAGTGGCAGGACACAGGAGGATCAGCTGACTGTAGAGTGGCAGGACACAGGAGGATCAGCTGACTGTAGAGTGGCAGGACACAGGAGGATCAGCTGACTGTAGAGTGGCAGGACACAGGAGGATCAGCTGACTGTAGAGTGGCAGGACACAGGAGGATCAGCTGACTGTAGAGTGGCAGGACACAGGAGGATCAGCTGACTGTAGAGTGGCAGGACACAGGAGGATCAGCTGACTGTAGAGTGGCAGGACACAGGAGGATCAGCTGACTGTAGAGTGGCAGGACACAGGAGGATCAGCTGACTGTAGACTGGCAGGTTGCCATGGCAGGACACAGGAGGATCAGCTGACTGTAGAGTGGCAGGATACAGGAGGATCAGCTGACTATAGAGTGGCAGGACACAGGAGGATCAGCTGATAGTAGAGTGGCAGATACAGGAGGATCAGCTGACAGTAGAGTGGCAGGACACAGGAGGATCAGCTGACTGTAGAGTGGCAGGTTGCAATGGCAGGACACAGGAGGATCAGCTGACTGTAGAGTGGCAGGATACAGGAGGATCAGCTGACTGTGGAGTTGCAGGACACAGGAGGATCAGCTGACTGTGGAGTTGCAGGACACAGGAGGATCAGCTGACTGTGGAGTACCACTCTCCCATGTGGAGCTGGTTGGCCCTGGGACAGATTGGAGTATCTTGACACATACCTCCTACAGATCCTCCACAAATCTGCTTTCCTCTCATCTGCTGTTCTTCTCTCCTTCCTTTCCCTCTTCTCTAATCTTCTCTTCTGTTTCCCTCCTTTTCCCACCCCTCTCCTCCTCCTCCCCCTCCCTCAACTCTCCCTATCTTTTTATCCCCTCTCCTTTCACTCTCTCCTCTCCTCCTCTCCCCCTCTCCACTTCTCCTCTCAGTCCCAGCCTGCTCTAACCTGCTCTGAAGTGCAGTCCCAGTGCTGCGGTGAAGTAGGATTTATTTCAGCAGTGATAGACTGAAGTGCTGAGGCCATCAGCAGAGCCAGAGTGGGAGGGAAGAGAACTGAGCTGGCTGGCAGACCTGGGTTCAAATACTATTTGAATTATTTTCCCAAAACATTTAACGTTTTCTTTAGCCTGCCTGGAGTGTCATTTGGGTGGGGTTTATATTTTTTAGACTTTTCTATTGGTCCATTAACCCAGACAAGCCTAATCAAGCACCAATAAATTATTTAAAATGTATCAAATACTATTTGACCCCAGGACCGCTGGTTGGCTGGCCTCACTGAGCTGCCATTTCCTCCTCAGGAGGATCAGAGGGAGCTGGGTCGGAGAGAAATGCATTTTTATTTCAGACTGTTGAGTTTGTAGCATTGCCTTTTTTCTGCATCTCTAAGTGCTTAAACGCTAACCACTGTTGATGTCATCTGATCCTTCTCCTCTCTCCCTGGAGAGTGTGAAGATACAAAGTGTGGTGCAAAAAAAACGTGGCAGAATATGGGGTACTCAGCAGTAGTACAGTATGACAGCTGATAAGTACTCAGCAGTACTACAGTATGACAGCTGATCTGATCAGTACTCAGCAGTACTACAGTATGACAGCAGATCAGTACTCAGCAGTACTACAGTATGACAGCAGATCAGTACTCAGCATTAGTACAGTATGACAGCTGATCTGATCAGTACTCAGCAGTAGTATAGTATGACAGCTGATCTGATCAATACTCAGCAGTAGTACAGTATGACAGCTGATCAATACTCAGCAGTAGTACAGTATGACAGCTGATCTGATCAGTACTCAGCAGTAGTACAGTATGACAGCTGATCAATACTCAGCAGTACTACAGTATGACATCTGATCAGTACTCAGCAGTAGTACAGTATGACAGCTGATCTGATCAATACTCAGCAGTAGTACAGTATGACAGCTGATCAATACTCAGCAGTAGTACAGTATGACAGCTGATCTGATCAGTACTCAGCAGTAGTACAGTATGACAGCTGAACAATACTCAGCAGTACTACAGTAGGACAGCTGATCTGATCAGTACTCAGCAGTAGTACAGTATGACAGCTGATCTGATCAGTCCTCAGCAGTACTACAGTATGACAGCTGATCAATACTCAGCAGTAATACAGTATGACAGCTGATCAATACTCAGCAGTATTACAGTATGACAGCTGATCTGATCAGTACTCAGCAGGACTACAGTATGACAACTGATCAGTACTCAGCAGTAGTACAGTATGACAGCTGATCAGTCCTCAGCAGTAGTACAGTATGACAGCTGATCTGATCAGTACTCAGCAGTAGTACAGTATGACAGCTGATCAGTACTCAGCAGTAGTACAGTATGACAGCTGATCTAATCAGTACTCAGCAGTAGTACAGTATGACAGCTGATCAGTACTCAGCAGTAGTACAGTATGACAGCTGATCAGTCCTCAGCAGTAGTACAGTATGACAGCTGATCAGTCCTCAGCAGTAGTACAGTATGACAGCTGATCAGTCCTCAGCAGTAGTACAGTATGACAGCTGATCAGTACACAGCAGTAGTACAGTATGACAGCTGATCAGTACACAGCAGTAGTACAGTATGACAGCTGATCAGTACTCAGCAGTAGTACAGTATGACAGCTGATCAGTACTCAGCAGTAGTACAGTATGACAGCTGATCAGTCCTCAGCAGTAGTACAGTATGACAGCTGATCAGTACTCAGCAGTGGTACAGTATGACAGCTGATCTGATCAGTACTCAGCAGTAGTACAGTATGACAGCTGATCAGTACTCAGCAGTAGTACAGTATGACAGCTGATCTGATCAGTCCTCCGCAGTAGTACAGTATGACAGCTGATCTGATCAGTACTCAGCAGTAGTACAGTATGACAGCTGATCTGATCAGTCCTCAGCAGTAGTGCAGTATGACAGCTGATCAGTACTCAGCAGTAGTACAGTATGACAGCTGATCTGATCAGTACTCAGCAGTAGTACAGTATGACAGCTGAACTGATGTTGGTGCATTTCTGCTTCAACTGGAACTCCCACAGTCTCTATATGTTTTATTTGAGTCAGGCTGACTTGTAGGTTGGCCAACTATATCTCTTTGGAAACATTTCACACATTACTCTGTATCTGCACATCCTTCTCTCTGTCTCAACTTTTCCTCAGCTCTCTCTCTCTCTCTTTATCTCTCTTGCTCTCTTTCTTTATCTGTCTCTCTCTCGTTCTCTACCTCTCTCTCTATCTATCTATCTTGCTCTCGCTCTCTTTATCTCGTTCTCTCTCGTTCTCTCTCTCTCGTTCTCTCTCTCTCTCGTTCTCTCTCTCTTTCTCGCTCTCGCTCTCTCTCTCTTTCTCTATCTCTCCATTTCTCTACCTCTCTTTCTCTCTCGCTCTCTCTCTCTCTTTCTTTCTCTCCCACGCCCTCCATCTTTCTCTCCCTCTCTCTATATATATCTTTCTCTCTCTCTATCTCTCTTTCACTCTCTCTATCTCTCCCTTGTCCTATCTTGCTCTCCTTCTCTCTCTCTCTCTCTCTCTTGCTCCCTCTTTTTCTCTTTCTATATCTATATCTATCTCTCTCTCTCTCTTTGTTTTCAAATTCTTTGTGGATCTGTGTAATCTGAGGGAAATATGTGTCTCTAATATGGTCATACATTGGGAAGGAGGTTAGGAAGTGCAGCTCAGTTTCCACCTCATTTTGTGGGCAGTGTGCACATAGCCTGTCTTCTCTTGAGAGCCAGGTCTGCCTTCGGCTGCCTTTCTCAATAGCAAGGCTATGCTCACTGAGTCTGTACATAGTCAAAGCTTTGAGTCAGTCACAGTGGTCAGGTATTCTGCCACTGTGTAATCTCTGTTTAGGGACAAATAGCATTCTTGTTTGCTCTGTTTTTCTGTTAATTCTTTCCAATGTGTCAAGTAATTATCTTTTTGTTTTCTCATGATTTGGTTGGGTCTAATTATGTTGCTGTCCTGGGGCTCTGTGGGGTCTGTTTTTCTATCTATCTCCTCATCTCTCTTTATCTCTCTCACAGCTGCTCATAATAAAAAGATAATAGATGAAAAGAAATCTGCTGTGTTGGTTCGTTGCACCAGTCTGCCTCAGGACAGAATGTTGGTTCGTTGCACCAGTCTGCCTCAGGACAGAATGTTGGTTCGTTGCACCAGTCTGCCTCAGGACAGAATGTTGGTTCGTTGCACCAGTCTTCCTCTGGACAGAATGTTGATTCGTTGCACCAGTCTGCATCAGGACAGAATGTTGGTTCGTTGCACCAGTCTGCATCAGGACAGAATGTTGGTTCGTTGCACCAGTCTGCCTCAGGACAGAATGTTGGTTCGTTGCACCAGTCTGCCTCAGGACAGAATGTTGGTTCGTTGCACCAGTCTGCCTCAGGACAGAATGTTGGTTCGTTGCACCAGTCTGCCTCAGGACAGACTGTTTGTTCGTTGCACCAGTCTGCCTCAGGACAGACTGTTGGTTCGTTGCACCAGTCTGCCTCAGGACAGAATGTTGGTTCGTTGCACCAGTCTGCCTCAGGACAGAATGTTGATTCGTTGCACCAGTCTGCCTCAGGACAGAATGTTGATTCGTTGCACCAGTCTGCCTCTGGACGGAATGTTGATTCGTTGCACCAGTCTGCCTCTGGACGGAATGTTGGTTCTTTGCACCAGTCTGCCTCAGGACAGAATGTTGATTCGTTGCACCAGTCTGCCTCAGGACAGAATGTTGGTTCGTTGCACCAGTCTGCCTCTGGACGGAATGTTGATACTGTTAAACTCTATCTACACAGAGTTTCAGGCTTCAGGCATGGCTACAACCCCATGGTAATGTGTAGCTATAACCATCCGACTGTTACCAGAGATGTTACACAAAATGAATCCATAACATCCACATTTATCGTAACAACAACTAACTACAGTACGTAGTAGTGTTTACTGTAATACTGTAGGGTAGTGTTGTTTACTGTAATACTGTCGGGTAGTGTTGTTTACTGTAGTACTGTAGGGTAGTGTTGTTTACTGTAATACTGTAGGGTAGTGTTGTTTACTGTAGTACTGTAGGGTAGTGTTGTTTACTGTAATACTATAGGATAGTGTTGTTTACTGTAGTACTGTAGGGTAGTGTTGTTTACTGTAATACTGTAGGGTAGTGTTGTTTACTGTAAGGTAGTGTTGCTTAGTGTAATACTGTAGAGGAGTGTTGTTTACTGTAATACAGTAGGGTAGTGTTGTTTACTGTAGGGTATGTTGTTTACATTAAGTACTGTAGGTTAGTGTTGTTACTGTAATACTGTAGGATAGTGTTGTTTACTGTAAAACTGTAGGCTAGTGTTGTTTACTGTAGTACTGTAGGGTAGTGTTGTTTACTGTAATACTGTACGGTCGTGTGGTTTACTGTAATACTGTAGGGTGGCGTTGTTTACTGTAGTACTGTAGGGTAGTATTGTTTACTGTAGTACTGTAGGGTAGTGTTGTTTACTGTATTACTGTAGGGTAGTGTTGTTTGCTGTAGTACTGTAGGGTCGTGTTGTTTACTGTAATACTGTAGGGTAGGGTTGTTTAATGTAATACTGTAGGGTAGTGTTGTTTACTGTAGTACCGTGTGACTCAGTTGGAAGAGCATGGTGTTTGTAACACCAGGGTTGTGGGTTCGATTCCCACAGGGGGCCAGTACGGAAAAATAAAAATGAAATGTATGCATTCACTACTGTAAGTCGATCTGGATAAGAGCGTCTGCTAAATGACTAAAATGTAAAAATGTCAAATGTAATACTGTAGGGTAGTGTCGTTTACTGTAATGCTGTATAGTAGTGTTGTTTACTGTAATACTGTCGGGTAGTATGGTTTGCTGTAGGGTAGTGTTGTTTACTGTAATACTTTAGGGTAGTGTTGTTTACAGTAGTACTGCAGGGTAGTTGTTTACTGTAATACTGTAGGGTAGTGTTGTTTACTGTAGTACTGTAGGGTTATGTTGTTTACTGTAGTACTGTATGGTAGTGTTGTTTACTGTAATACTGTAGGGTAGTGTTGTTTACTATAATACTGTAGGGTAGTGTTGTTTACTGTATGGTAGTGTTGTTTACTGTAGTACTGTAGGGTAGTTGTTTACTGTAATACTGTAGGGTAGTGTTGTTTACTGTATGGTAGTGTTGTTTACTGTAATACTGTAGGTTAGTGTTGTTTACTGTAGTACTGTAGGGTAGTGTTGTTTACTGTAATACTATAGGGTAGTGTTGTTTACTGTAATACTGAAGGGTAGTGTTGTTTACTGTAGTACTGTAGTGTAGTGTTGTTTGCTATATGGTTGTGTTGTTTACTGTTGGGTTGTGTTGTTTACTGTAGTACTGTAGGGTAGTGTTGTTTACTGTAATCCTGAGGACTAGTGTTGTTTACTGTAATACTGTAGGGTAGTGTTGTTTACTGTAGGGTAGTGTTGTTTACTGTATTACTGTAGGGTAGTGTTGTTTACTGTAGGGTAGTGTTGTTTACTGTAATACTGTAGGGTAGTGTTGTTTACTGTAGTATTGTAGGGTTGTGTTGTTTACTGTAATACTGTAGGGTAGTGTTGTTTTCTGTAGTACTGTAGGGTAGTGTTGTTTACTGTAGTACTGTAGGGTAGTGTTGTTTACTGTAATACTGTAGTGTAGTATTGTTTACTGTAGTACTGTACGGTAGTGTTGTTTACTGTAATACTGTAGTGTAGTATTGTTTACTGTAGTACTGTAGGGTAGTGTTGTTTACTGAAAATCTGTAGGGTGGTGTTTATTGTAATGTAGTGTTGCTTAGTGTAATACTGTAGAGTAGTTTTGTTTACTGTAATACTGTAGGGTAGTGTTGTTTACTGTAGGGTATGTTGTTTACTGTAGTACTGTAGGGTACTGTTGTTTACTGTAATACTGTAGGGTAGTGTTGTTTACTGTAATACTGTAGGGTATGTTGTTTACTGTAATACTGTAGGGTAGTGTTAACTGTAGGGTAGTGTTGTTTACTGTAATACTGTAGGGTAGTGTTGTTTACTGTAGTACTGTAGGGTAGTTGTTTACTGTAATACTGTAGGGTAGTGTTGTTTACTGTATGGTAGTGTTGTTCACTGTAATACTGTAGGGTAGTGTTGTTTACTGTAGTACTGTAGGGTAGTGTTGTTTACTGTAATACTGTAGTGTAGTATTGTTTACTGTAGTACTGTAGGGTAGTGTTGTTTACTGAAAATCTGTAGGGTGGTGTTTATTGTAATGTAGTGTTGCTTATTGTAATACTGTAGAGTCGTTTTGTTTACTGTAATACTGTAGGGTAGTGTTGTTTACTGTAGGGTATGTTGTTTACTGCAGTACTGTACGGTAGTGTTGTTTACTGTAATACTGTAGGGTAGTGTTGTTTACTGTAATACTGTAGGGTATGTTGTTTACTGTAATACTGTAGGGTAGTGTTAACTGTAGGGTAGTGTTGTTTACTGTAATACTGTAGGGTAGTGTTGTTTACTGTAGTACTGTAGGGTAGTATTGATATGGTAGTGTTGTTTACTGTAGGGTAGTGTTGTTTACTGTAGTACTATAGGGTAGTGTTGTTTACTGTAGTACTGTAGGGTGGTGTTGTTTACTGTAATACTGTAGGGTAGTGTTGTTTACTGTAGTACTGTAGGGTAGTGTTGTTTACTGTAGTACTGTAGGGTAGTGTTGTTTACTGTAGGGTAGTGTTGTTTACTGTAGTACTGTAGGGTAGTGTTGTTTACCGTAGGGTAGTGTTGTTTACTGTAGGGTAGTGTTGTTTACTGTAGTACTGTAGGGTAGTGTTGTTTACTGTAGTAGGGTAGTGTTGTTTACTGTAATACTGTAGTGTAGTATTGTTTACTGTAGTACTGTAGGGTAGTGTTGTTTACTGAAGATCTGTAGGGTGGTGTTTACTGTAATGTAGTGTTGCTTAGTGTAATACTGTAGAGTAGTTTTGTTTACTGTAATACTGTAGGGTAGTGTTGTTTACTGTAGGGTATGTTGTTTACTGTAGTACTGTAGGGTAGCGTTGTTTACTGTAGTACTGTAGGGTAGTGTTGTTTACTGTAATACTGTAGGGTAGTGTTGTTTACTGTAATACTGTAGGGTATGTTGTTTACTGTAATACTGTAGGGTAGTGTTAACTGTAGGGTAGTGTTGTTTACTGTAATACTGTAGGGTAGTGTTGTTTACTGTAGTACTGTAGGGTAGTTGTTTACTGTAATACTGTAGGGTAGTGTTGTTTACTGTAGGGTAGTGTTGTTTACTGTAGTACTGTAGGGTAGTGTTGTTTACTGTAATACTGTAGGGTAGTGTTGTTTACTGAAAATCTGTAGGGTGGTGTTTATTGTAATGTAGTGTTGCTTATTGTAATACTGTAGAGTCGTTTTGTTTACTGTAATACTGTAGGGTAGTGTTGTTTACTGTAGGGTATGTTGTTTACTGCAGTACTGTACGGTAGTGTTGTTTACTGTAATACTGTAGGGTAGTGTTGTTTACTGTAATACTGTAGGGTATGTTGTTTACTGTAATACTGTAGGGTAGTGTTAACTGTAGGGTAGTGTTGTTTACTGTAATACTGTAGGGTAGTGTTGTTTACTGTAGTACTGTAGGGTAGTTGTTTACTGTAATACTGTAGGGTAGTGTTGTTTACTGTATGGTAGTGTTGTTTACTGTAATACTGTAGGGTAGTGTTGTTTACTGTAGTACTGTAGGGTAGTGTTGTTTACTGTAATACTATAGGGTAGTGTTGTTTACTGTAATACTGAAGGGTAGTGTTGTTTACTGTAGTACTGTAGTGTAGTGTTGTTTGCTATATGGTAGTGTTGTTTACTGTTGGGTTGTGTTGTTTACTGTAGTACTATAGGGTAGTGTTGTTTACTGTAATCCTGAGGACTAGTGTTGTTTACTGTAATACTGTAGGGTAGTGTTGTTTACTGTAGGGTAGTGTTGTTGACTGTATTACTGTAGGGTAGTGTTGTTTACTGTAGGGTAGTGTTGTTTACTGTAATACTGTAGGGTAGTGTTGTTTACTGTAGTATTTTAGGGTAGTGTTGTTTACTGTAGTACTGTAGGGTAGTGTTGTTTACTGTAGTACTGTAGGGTAGTGTTGTTTACTGTAATACTGTAGTGTAGTATTGTTTACTGTAGTACTGTAGGGTAGTGTTGTTTACTGAAGATCTGTAGGGTGGTGTTTACTGTAATGTAGTGTTGCTTAGTGTAATACTGTAGAGTAGTTTTGTTTACTGTAATACTGTAGGGTAGTGTTGTTTACTGTAGGGTATGTTGTTTACTGTAGTACTGTAGGGTAGCGTTGTTTACTGTAGTACTGTAGGGTAGTGTTGTTTACTGTAATACTGTAGGGTAGTGTTGTTTACTGTAATACTGTAGGGTATGTTGTTTACTGTAATACTGTAGGGTAGTGTTAACTGTAGGGTAGTGTTGTTTACTGTAATACTGTAGGGTAGTGTTGTTTACTGTAGTACTGTAGGGTAGTTGTTTACTGTAATACTGTAGGGTAGTGTTGTTTACTGTAGGGTAGTGTTGTTTACTGTAGTACTGTAGGGTAGTGTTGTTTACTGTAATACTGTAGGGTAGTGTTGTTTACTGTAAGGTAGTGTTGCTTAGTGTAATACTGTAGGGTAGTGTTGTTTACTGTAGGGTATGTTGTTTACATTAAGTACTGTAGGTTAGTGTTGTTGCTGTTATACTGTAGGATAGTGTTGTTTACTGTAAAACTGTAGGCTAGTGTTTACTGTAGTACTGTAGGGTAGTGTTGTTTACTGTTATACTGTAGGGTAGTATTGTTTACTGTAGTAGTGTAGGGTGGTGTTGTTTACTGTAATACTGTAGGGTAGTGTTGTTTACTGTAATACTGTAGGGTAGTGTTGTTTACTGTAGTGTAGTGTTGTTTACTGTATGGTAGTGTTTACTGTAGGGTTGTGTTGTTTACTGTAGTACTGTAGGGTAGTGTTGTTTACTGTAATCCTGAGGACTAGTGGTGTTTACTGGAATACCGTAGGGCAGTGTTATTACTGTAGGGTAGTGTTGTTTACTGTAGTACTGTAGGGTAGTGTTGTTTACTGTAGGGTAGTGTTGTTTACTGTTGTACTGTAGGGTAGTGTTGTTTACTGTAATACTGTAGGGTATGTTGTTTACTGTAATACTGTAGGGTAGTGTTGTTTACTGTACTACTATAGGGTAGTTGTTTACTGTAATACTGTAGGGTAGTGTTGTTTACTGTAGGGTAGTGTTGTTTACTGTAATACTGAAGGATAGTGTTTTTTACTGTAGTACTGTAGGGTAGTGTTGTTTACTGTAATACTGTAGGGTAGTGTTGTTTACTGTAAGGTAGTGTTGCTTAGTGTAATACTGTAGAGTAGTGTTGTTTACTGTAATACTGTAGGGTAGTGTTGTTTACTGTAATACTGTAGGGTAGAGTTGTTTACTGTAAGGTAGTGTTGCTTAGTGTAATACTGTAGAGTAGTGTTGTTTACTGTAATACTGTAGGGTAGTGTTGTTTACTGTAGGGTATGTTGTTTAAATTAAGTACTGTAGGTTAGTGTTGCTACTGTAATAATGTAGGATAGTGTTCTTTACTGTAATACTGTAGGGTGGTGTTGTTTACTGTAGTACTGTAGGGTAGTATTGTTTATTGTAGTACTGTAGGGTAGTGTTGTTTACTGTAATACTGTAGGGTAGTGTTGTTTACTGTAAGGTAGTGTTGCTTAGTGTAATACTGTAGAGTAGTGTTGTTTACTGTAATACTGTAGGGTAGTGTTGTTTACTGTAATACTGTAGGGTAGTGTTGTTTACTGTAAGGTAGTGTTGCTTAGTGTAATACTGTAGAGTAGTGTTGTTTACTGTAATACTGTAGGGTAGTGTTGTTTACTGTAGGGTATGTTGTTTACATTAAGTACTTTAGGTTAGTGTTGTTACTGTAATACTGTAGGATAGTGTTGTTTACTGTAAAACTGTAGGCTAGTGTTGTTTACTGTAGTACTGTAGGGTAGTGTTTACTGTAATACTGTAGGGTCGTGTTGTTTACTGTAATACTGTAGGGTGGTGTTGTTTACTGTAGTACTGTAGGGTAGTATTGTTTATTGTAGTACTGTAGGGTAGTGTTGTTTACTGTTATACTATAGGGTAGTATTGTTTACTGTAGTACTGTAGGGTGGTGTTGTTTACTGTAATACTGTAGGGCAGTGTTTTTTACTGTAGTACTGTAGGGTAGTGTTGTTTACTGTAGTACTGTAGTGTAGTGTTGTTTACTGCAGGGTAGTGTTGTTTACTGTTGTACTGTAGTGTAGTGTTGTTTACCGTAGGGCAGTGTTGTTTACTGTAGGGTAGTGTTGTTTACTGTAGTACTGTAGGGTAGTGTTGTTTACTGTAGGGTAGTGTTGTTTACTGTTGTACTGTAGGGTAGTGTTGTTTACTGTAATACTGTAGGGTATATTGTTTACTGTAATACTGTAGGGTAGTGTTAACTGTAGGGTAGTGTTGTTTACTGTAATACTGTAGGGTAGTGTTGTTTACTGTAGGGTAGTTGTTTACTGTAATACTGTAGGGTAGTGTTGTTAACTGTAGGGTAGTGTTGTTTACTGTAATACTGAGGGATAATGTTTTTTACTGTAGTACTGTAGGGTAGTGTTTACTGTAATATTTTAGGGTAGTGTTGTTTACTGTAAGGTAGTGTTGCTTAGTGTAATACTGTAGAGTAGTGTTGTTTACTGTAATACTGTAGGGTAGTGTTGTTTACTGTAGGGTATGTTGTTTACATTAAAAACTGTAGGTTAGTGTTGTTTACTGTAAAACTGTAGGCTAGTATTGTTTACTGTAGTACTGTAGGGTAGTGTTGTTTACTGTAATACTGTAGGGTCGTGTTGTTTACTGTAATCTTGTAGGGTGGTGTTGTTTACTGTAGTACTGTAGGGTAGTATTGTTTACTGTAGTACTGTAGGGTAGTGTTGTTTACTGTATTACTGTAGGGTAGTGAGGTTTGCTGTAGTACTGTAGGGTCGTGTTTACTGTAATAATGTAGGGTAGTGTTGTTTACTGTAATACTGTAGGGTAGTGTTGTTTAATGTAATACTGTAGGGTATTGTTGTTTACTGTAGTACCGTGTGGCTCAGTTGGAAGAGCATGGTGTTTGTAACACCAGGTTTGTGGGTTCGATTTCCACAGGGGGCCAGTACGGAAAAATAAAAATGAAATGTATGCATTCACTTCTGTAAGTCGCTCTGGATAAGAGCGTCTGCTAAATGACTAAAATGTCAAATGTAATACTGTAGGGTAGTGTTGTTTACTGTAATACTGTATAGTAGTGTTGTTTACTGTAATACTGTCGGGTAGTATGGTTTGCTGTAGGGTAGTGTTGTTTACTGTAATACTTTAGGGTAGTGTTGTTTACTGTAGTACTGCAGGGTAGTTATTTACTGTAATACTGCAAGGTAGTGTTGTTTACTGTGGTACTGTAGGGTTATGTTGTTTACTGTAGTACTGTAGGGTAGTGTTGTTTACTGTAATACTGTAGGGTAGTGTTGTTTACTGTAATACTGTAGGGTAGTGTTTACTGTATGGTAGTGTTGTTTACTGTAATACTGTAGGGTAGTGTTGTTTACTGTAATACTGTAGGGTAGTGTTGTGTACTGTAATACTATAGGGTAGTGTTGTTTACTGTAATACTGAAGGGTAGTGTTGTTTACTGTAGTACTGTAGTGTAGTGTTGTTTACTATATGGTAGTGTTGTTTACTGTAGGGTAGTGTTGTTTACTTTAGTACTGTAGGGTAGTGTTGTTTACTGTTGTACTGTAGGGTAGTGTTGTTTACTGTAATACTGTAGGGTATGTTGTTTACTGTAATACTGTAGGGTAGTGTTGTTTACTGTACTACTGTAGGGTAGTTGTTTACTGTAATACTGTAGGGTAGTGTTGTTTACTGTAGGGTAGTGTTGTTTACTGTAATACTGAGGGATAGTGTTTTTTACTGTAGTACTGTAGGGTAGTGTTGTTTACTGTAGTACTGTAGTGTAGTGTTGTTTACTATATGGTAGTGTTGTTTACTGTTGGGTTGTGTTGTTTACTGTAGTACTGTAGGGTAGTGTTGTTTACTGTAATCCTGAGGACTAGTGTTGTTTACTGTAATACTGTAGGGTAGTGTTGTTTACTGTAGGGTAGTGTTGTTTACTGTATTACTGTAGGGTAGTGTTGTTTACTGTAGGGTAGTGTTGTTTACTGTAATACTGTAGGGTAGTGTTGTTTACTGTAGTACTGTAGGGTAGTGTTGTTTACTGTAATACTGTAGGGTAGTGTTGTTAACTGTAGGGTAGTGTTGTTTGCTGTAATACTGAGGGATAGTGTTTTTTACTGTAGTACTGTAGGGTAGTGTTTACTGTAATATTTTAGGGTAGTGTTGTTTACTGTAAGGTAGTGTTGCTTAGTGTAATACTGTAGAGTAGTGTTGTTTACTGTAATACTGTAGGGTAGTGTTGTTTACTGTAATACTGTAGGGTAGTGTTGTTTACCGTAAGGTAGTGTTGCTTAGTGTAATACTGTAGAGTAGTGTTGTTTACTGTAATACTGTAGGGTAGTGTTGTTTACTGTAGGGTATGTTGTTTACATTAATTACTGTAGGTTAGTGTTGTTTACTGTAAAACTGTAGGCTAGTATTGTTTACTGTAGTACTGTAGGGTAGTGTTGTTTACTGTAATACTGTAGGGTCGTGTTGTTTACTGTAATCTTGTAGGGTGGTGTTGTTTACTGTAGTACTGTAGGGTAGTATTGTTTACTGTAGTACTGTAGGGTAGTGTTGTTTACTGTATTACTGTAGGGTAGTGAGGTTTGCTGTAGTACTGTAGGGTCGTGTTTACTGTAATAATGTAGGGTAGTGTTGTTTACTGTAATACTGTAGGGTAGTGTTGTTTAATGTAATACTGTAGGGTAGTGTTGTTTACTGTAGTACCGTGTGGCTCAGTTGGAAGAGCATGGTGTTTGTAACACCAGGTTTGTGGGTTCGATTCCCACAGGGGGCCAGTACGGAAAAATAAAAATGAAATGTATGCATTCACTTCTGTAAGTCGCTCTGGATAAGAGCGTCTGCTAAATGACTAAAATGTCAAATGTAATACTGTAGGGTAGTGTTGTTTACTGTAATACTGTATAGTAGTGTTGTTTACTGTAATACTGTCGGGTAGTATGGTTTGCTGTAGTGTTGTTTACTGTAATACTTTAGGGTAGTGTTGTTTACTGTAGTACTGCAGGGTAGTTATTTACTGTAATACTGCAAGGTAGTGTTGTTTACTGTGGTACTGTAGGGTTATGTTGTTTACTGTAGTACTGTAGGGTAGTGTTGTTTACTGTAATACTGTAGGGTAGTGTTGTTTACTGTAATACTGTAGGGTAGTGTTGTTTACTGTATGGTAGTGTTGTTTACTGTAATACTGTAGGGTAGTGTTGTTTACTGTAATACTGTAGGGTAGTGTTGTTTACTGTAGTACTGTAGGGTAGTGTTGTGTACTGTAATACTATAGGGTAGTGTTGTTTACTGTAATACTGACTGGTAGTGTTGTTTACTGTTGTACTGTAGTGTAGTGTTGTTTACTATATGGTAGTGTTGTTTACTGTAGGGTAGTGTTGTTTACTTTAGTACTGTAGGGTAGTGTTGTTTACTGTTGTACTGTAGGGTAGTGTTGTTTACTGTAATACTGTAGGGTATGTTGTTTACTGTAATACTGTAGGGTAGTGTTGTTTACTGTACTACTGTAGGGTAGTTGTTTACTGTAATACTGTAGGGTAGTGTTGTTTACTGTAGGGTAGTGTTGTTTACTGTAATACTGAGGTATAGTGTTTTTTACTGTAGTACTGTAGGGTAGTGTTGTTTACTGTAGTACTGTAGTGTAGTGTTGTTTACTATATGGTAGTGTTGTTTACTGTTGGGTTGTGTTGTTTACTGTAGTACTGTAGGGTAGTGTTGTTTACTGTAATCCTGAGGACTAGTGTTGTTTACTGTAATACTGTAGGGTAGTGTTGTTTACTGTAGGGTAGTGTTGTTTACTGTATTACTGTAGGGTAGTGTTGTTTACTGTAGGGTAGTGTTGTTTACTGTAATACTGTAGGGTAGTGTTGTTTACTGTAGTACTGTAGGGTAGTGTTGTTTACTGTAATACTGTAGGGTAGTGTTGTTAACTGTAGGGTAGTGTTGTTTACTGTAATACTGAGGGATAGTGTTTTTTACTGTAGTACTGTAGGGTAGTGTTTACTGTAATATTTTAGGGTAGTGTTGTTTACTGTAAGGTAGTGTTGCTTAGTGTAATACTGTAGAGTAGTGTTGTTTACTGTAATACTGTAGGGTAGTGTTGTTTACTGTAATACTGTATAGTAGTGTTGTTTACTGTAATACTGTCGGGTAGTATGGTTTGCTGTAGGGTAGTGTTGTTTACTGTAATACTTTAGGGTAGTGTTGTTTACTGTAGTACTGCAGGGTAGTTATTTACTGTAATACTGCAAGGTAGTGTTGTTTACTGTGGTACTGTAGGGTTATGTTGTTTACTGTAGTACTGTAGGGTAGTGTTGTTTACTGTAATACTGTAGGGTAGTGTTGTTTACTGTAATACTGTAGGGTAGTGTTTACTGTATGGTAGTGTTGTTTACTGTAATACTGTAGGGTAGTGTTGTTTACTGTAATACTGTAGGGTAGTGTTGTTTACTGTAGTACTGTAGGGTAGTGTTGTGTACTGTAATACTATAGGGTAGTGTTGTTTACTGTAATACTGAAGGGTAGTGTTGTTTACTGTAGTACTGTAGTGTAGTGTTGTTTACTATATGGTAGTGTTGTTTACTGTAGGGTAGTGTTGTTTACTTTAGTACTGTAGGGTAGTGTTGTTTACTGTTGTACTGTAGGGTAGTGTTGTTTACTGTAATACTGTAGGGTATGTTGTTTACTGTAATACTGTAGGGTAGTGTTGTTTACTGTACTACTGTAGGGTAGTTGTTTACTGTAATACTGTAGGGTAGTGTTGTTTACTGTAGGGTAGTGTTGTTTACTGTAATACTGAGGGATAGTGTTTTTTACTGTAGTACTGTAGGGTAGTGTTGTTTACTGTAGTACTGTAGTGTAGTGTTGTTTACTATATGGTAGTGGTGTTTACTGTTGGGTTGTGTTGTTTACTGTAGTACTGTAGGGTAGTGTTGTTTACTGTAATCCTGAGGACTAGTGTTGTTTACTGTAATACTGTAGGGTAGTGTTGTTTACTGTAGGGTAGTGTTGTTTACTGTATTACTGTAGGGTAGTGTTGTTTACTGTAGGGTAGTGTTGTTTACTGTAATACTGTAGGGTAGTGTTGTTTACTGTAGTACTGTAGGGTAGTGTTGTTTACTGTAATACTGTATGGTAATATTGTTTACTGTAATACTGTAGGGTAGTGTTGTTAACTGTAGGGTAGTGTTGTTTGCTGTAATACTGAGGGATAGTGTTTTTTACTGTAGTACTGTAGGGTAGTGTTTACTGTAATACTGTAGGGTAGTGTTGTTTACTGTAATACTGTAGGGTAGTGTTGTTTACTGTAGTACTGTAGGGTAGTTGTTTACTGTAATACTGTAGGGTAGTGTTGTTTACTGTAGGGTAGTGTTGTTTACTGTAATACTGAGGGATAGTGTTTTTTACTGTAGTACTGTAGGGTAGTGTTGTTTACTGTAGTACTGTAGTGTAGTGTTGTTTACTATATGGTAGTGGTGTTTACTGTTGGGTTGTGTTGTTTACTGTAGTACTGTAGGGTAGTGTTGTTTACTGTAATCCTGAGGACTAGTGTTGTTTACTGTAATACTGTAGGGTAGTGTTGTTTACTGTAGGGTAGTGTTGTTTACTGTATTACTGTAGGGTAGTGTTGTTTACTGTAGGGTAGTGTTGTTTACTGTAATACTGTAGGGTAGTGTTGTTTACTGTAGTACTGTAGGGTAGTGTTGTTTACTGTAATACTGTATGGTAATATTGTTTACTGTAATACTGTAGGGTAGTGTTGTTAACTGTAGGGTAGTGTTGTTTGCTGTAATACTGAGGGATAGTGTTTTTTACTGTAGTACTGTAGGGTAGTGTTTACTGTAATACTGTAGGGTAGTGTTGTTTACTGTAATACTGTAGGGTAGTGTTGTTTACTGTAGTACTGTAGGGTAGTGTTGTGTACTGTAATACTATAGGGTAGTGTTGTTTACTGTAATACTGACTGGTAGTGTTGTTTACTGTTGTACTGTAGTGTAGTGTTGTTTACTATATGGTAGTGTTGTTTACTGTAGGGTAGTGTTGTTTACTTTAGTACTGTAGGGTAGTGTTGTTTACTGTTGTACTGTAGGGTAGTGTTGTTTACTGTAATACTGTAGGGTATGTTGTTTACTGTAATACTGTAGGGTAGTGTTGTTTACTGTACTACTGTAGGGTAGTTGTTTACTGTAATACTGTAGGGTAGTGTTGTTTACTGTAGGGTAGTGTTGTTTACTGTAATACTGAGGGATAGTGTTTTTTACTGTAGTACTGTAGGGTAGTGTTGTTTACTGTGGTACTGTAGTGTAGTGTTGTTTACTATATGGTAGTGTTGTTTACTGTTGGGTTGTGTTGTTTACTGTAGTACTGTAGGGTAGTGTTGTTTACTGTAATCCTGAGGACTAGTGTTGTTTATTGTAATACTGTAGGGTAGTGTTGTTTACTGTAGGGTAGTGTTGTTTACTGTATTACTGTAGGGTAGTGTTGTTTACTGTAGGGTAGTGTTGTTTACTGTAATACTGTAGGGTAGTGTTGTTTACTGTAGTACTGTAGGGTAGTGTTGTTTACTGTAATACTGTAGGGTAGTGTTGTTAACTGTAGGGTAGTGTTGTTTACTGTAATACTGAGGGATAGTGTTTTTTACTGTAGTACTGTAGGGTAGTGTTTACTGTAATATTTTAGGGTAGTGTTGTTTACTGTAAGGTAGTGTTGCTTAGTGTAATACTGTAGAGTAGTGTTGTTTACTGTAATACTGTAGGGTAGTGTTGTTTACTGTAATACTGTATAGTAGTGTTGTTTACTGTAATACTGTCGGGTAGTATGGTTTGCTGTAGGGTAGTGTTGTTTACTGTAATACTTTAGGGTAGTGTTGTTTACTGTAGTACTGCAGGGTAGTTATTTACTGTAATACTGCAAGGTAGTGTTGTTTACTGTGGTACTGTAGGGTTATGTTGTTTACTGTAGTACTGTAGGGTAGTGTTGTTTACTGTAATACTGTAGGGTAGTGTTGTTTACTGTAATACTGTAGGGTAGTGTTTACTGTATGGTAGTGTTGTTTACTGTAATACTGTAGGGTAGTGTTGTTTACTGTAATACTGTAGGGTAGTGTTGTTTACTGTAGTACTGTAGGGTAGTGTTGTGTAATGTAATACTATAGGGTAGTGTTGTTTACTGTAATACTGAAGGGTAGTGTTGTTTACTGTAGTACTGTAGTGTAGTGTTGTGTACTGTAATACTATAGGGTAGTGTTGTTTACTGTAATACTGAAGGGTAGTGTTGTTTACTGTAGTACTGTAGTGTAGTGTTGTTTACTATATGGTAGTGTTGTTTACTGTAGGGTAGTGTTGTTTACTTTAGTACTGTAGGGTAGTGTTGTTTACTGTTGTACTGTAGGGTAGTGTTGTTTACTGTAATACTGTAGGGTATGTTGTTTACTGTAATACTGTAGGGTAGTGTTGTTTACTGTACTACTGTAGGGTAGTTGTTTACTGTAATACTGTAGGGTAGTGTTGTTTACTGTAGGGTAGTGTTGTTTACTGTAATACTGAGGGATAGTGTTTTTTACTGTAGTACTGTAGGGTAGTGTTGTTTACTGTAGTACTGTAGTGTAGTGTTGTTTACTATATGGTAGTGGTGTTTACTGTTGGGTTGTGTTGTTTACTGTAGTACTGTAGGGTAGTGTTGTTTACTGTAATCCTGAGGACTAGTGTTGTTTACTGTAATACTGTAGGGTAGTGTTGTTTACTGTAGGGTAGTGTTGTTTACTGTATTACTGTAGGGTAGTGTTGTTTACTGTAGGGTAGTGTTGTTTACTGTAATACTGTAGGGTAGTGTTGTTTACTGTAGTACTGTAGGGTAGTGTTGTTTACTGTAATACTGTATGGTAATATTGTTTACTGTAATACTGTAGGGTAGTGTTGTTAACTGTAGGGTAGTGTTGTTTGCTGTAATACTGAGGGATAGTGTTTTTTACTGTAGTACTGTAGGGTAGTGTTTACTGTAATACTGTAGGGTAGTGTTGTTTACTGTAATACTGTAGGGTAGTGTTGTTTACTGTAGTACTGTAGGGTAGTGTGTTTACTGTAATACTGTAGGGTAGTGTTGTTTACTGTAGGGTAGTGTTGTTTACTGTAATACTGAGGGATAGTGTTTTTTACTGTAGTACTGTAGGGTAGTGTTGTTTACTGTAGTACTGTAGTGTAGTGTTGTTTACTATATGGTAGTGGTGTTTACTGTTGGGTTGTGTTGTTTACTGTAGTACTGTAGGGTAGTGTTGTTTACTGTAATCCTGAGGACTAGTGTTGTTTACTGTAATACTGTAGGGTAGTGTTGTTTACTGTAGGGTAGTGTTGTTTACTGTATTACTGTAGGGTAGTGTTGTTTACTGTAGGGTAGTGTTGTTTACTGTAATACTGTAGGGTAGTGTTGTTTACTGTAGTACTGTAGGGTAGTGTTGTTTACTGTAATACTGTATGGTAATATTGTTTACTGTAATACTGTAGGGTAGTGTTGTTAACTGTAGGGTAGTGTTGTTTGCTGTAATACTGAGGGATAGTGTTTTTTACTGTAGTACTGTAGGGTAGTGTTGTTTACTGTAATACTGTAGGGTATGGTGTTTACTGTAATACTGTAGGGTAGTGTTGTTTACTGTACTACTGTAGGGTAGTTGTTTACTGTAATACTGTAGGGTAGTGTTGTTTACTGTAGGGTAGTGTTGTTTACTGTAATACTGAGGGATAGTGTTTTTTACTGTAGTACTGTAGGGTAGTGTTGTTTACTGTAGTACTGTAGTGTAGTGTTGTTTACTATATGGTAGTGTTGTTTACTGTTGGGTTGTGTTGTTTACTGTAGTACTGTAGGGTAGTGTTGTTTACTGTAATCCTGAGGACTAGTGTTGTTTACTGTAATACTGTAGGGTAGTGTTGTTTACTGTAGGGTAGTGTTGTTTACTGTATTACTGTAGGGTAGTGTTGTTTACTGTAGGGTAGTGTTGTTTACTGTAATACTGTAGGGTAGTGTTGTTTACTGTAGTACTGTAGGGTAGTGTTGTTTACTGTAATACTGTAGGGTAGTGTTGTTAACTGTAGGGTAGTGTTGTTTACTGTAATACTGAGGGATAGTGTTTTTTACTGTAGTACTGTAGGGTAGTGTTTACTGTAATATTTTAGGGTAGTGTTGTTTACTGTAAGGTAGTGTTGCTTAGTGTAATACTGTAGAGTAGTGTTGTTTACTGTAATACTGTAGGGTAGTGTTGTTTACTGTAATACTGTATAGTAGTGTTGTTTACTGTAATACTGTCGGGTAGTATGGTTTGCTGTAGGGTAGTGTTGTTTACTGTAATACTTTAGGGTAGTGTTGTTTACTGTAGTACTGCAGGGTAGTTATTTACTGTAATACTGCAAGGTAGTGTTGTTTACTGTGGTACTGTAGGGTTATGTTGTTTACTGTAGTACTGTAGGGTAGTGTTGTTTACTGTAATACTGTAGGGTAGTGTTGTTTACTGTAATACTGTAGGGTAGTGTTTACTGTATGGTAGTGTTGTTTACTGTAATACTGTAGGGTAGTGTTGTTTACTGTAATACTGTAGGGTAGTGTTGTTTACTGTAGTACTGTAGGGTAGTGTTGTGTAATGTAATACTATAGGGTAGTGTTGTTTACTGTAATACTGAAGGGTAGTGTTGTTTACTGTAGTACTGTAGTGTAGTGTTGTTTACTATATGGTAGTGTTGTTTACTGTAGGGTAGTGTTGTTTACTTTAGTACTGTAGGGTAGTGTTGTTTACTGTTGTACTGTAGGGTAGTGTTGTTTACTGTAATACTGTAGGGTATGTTGTTTACTGTAATACTGTAGGGTAGTGTTGTTTACTGTACTACTGTAGGGTAGTTGTTTACTGTAATACTGTAGGGTAGTGTTGTTTACTGTAGGGTAGTGTTGTATACTGTAATACTGAGGGATAGTGTTTTTTACTGTAGTACTGTAGGGTAGTGTTGTTTACTGTAGTACTGTAGTGTAGTGTTGTTTACTATATGGTAGTGGTGTTTACTGTTGGGTTGTGTTGTTTACTGTAGTACTGTAGGGTAGTGTTGTTTACTGTAATCCTGAGGACTAGTGTTGTTTACTGTAATACTGTAGGGTAGTGTTGTTTACTGTATTACTGTAGGGTAGTGTTGTTTACTGTAGGGTAGTGTTGTTTACTGTAATACTGTAGGGTAGTGTTGTTTACTGTAGTACTGTAGGGTAGTGTTGTTTACTGTAATACTGTATGGTAATATTGTTTACTGTAATACTGTAGGGTAGTGTTGTTAACTGTAGGGTAGTGTTGTTTGCTGTAATACTGAGGGATAGTGTTTTTTACTGTAGTACTGTAGGGTAGTGTTTACTGTAATATTTTAGGGTAGTGTTGTTTACTGTAAGGTAGTGTTGCTTAGTGTAATACTGTAGAGTAGTGTTGTTTACTGTAATACTGTAGGGTAGTGTTGTTTACTGTATTACTGTAGGGTAGTGAGGTTTGCTGTAGTACTGTAGGGTCGTGTTTACTGTAATAATGTAGGGTAGTGTTGTTTACTGTAATACTGTAGGGTAGTGTTGTTTAATGTAATACTGTAGGGTAGTGTTGTTTACTGTAGTACCGTGTGGCTCAGTTGGAAGAGCATGGTGTTTGTAACACCAGGTTTGTGGGTTCGATTCCCACAGGGGGCCAGTACGGAAAAATAAAAATGAAATGTATGCATTCACTTCTGTAAGTCGCTCTGGATAAGAGCGTCTGCTAAATGACTAAAATGTCAAATGTAATACTGTAGGGTAGTGTTGTTTACTGTAATACTGTATAGTAGTGTTGTTTACTGTAATACTGTCGGGTAGTATGGTTTGCTGTAGGGTAGTGTTGTTTACTGTAATACTTTAGGGTAGTGTTGTTTACTGTAGTACTGCAGGGTAGTTATTTACTGTAATACTGCAAGGTAGTGTTGTTTACTGTGGTACTGTAGGGTTATGTTGTTTACTGTAGTACTGTAGGGTAGTGTTGTTTACTGTAATACTGTAGGGTAGTGTTGTTTACTGTAATACTGTAGGGTAGTGTTGTTTACTGTATGGTAGTGTTGTTTACTGTAATACTGTAGGGTAGTGTTGTTTACTGTAATACTGTAGGGTAGTGTTGTTTACTGTAGTACTGTAGGGTAGTGTTGTGTACTGTAATACTATAGGGTAGTGTTGTTTACTGTAATACTGACTGGTAGTGTTGTTTACTGTAGTACTGTAGTGTAGTGTTGTTTACTATATGGTAGTGTTGTTTACTGTAGGGTAGTGTTGTTTACTTTAGTACTGTAGGGTAGTGTTGTTTACTGTTGTACTGTAGGGTAGTGTTGTTTACTGTAATACTGTAGGGTATGTTGTTTACTGTAATACTGTAGGGTAGTGTTGTTTACTGTACTACTGTAGGGTAGTTGTTTACTGTAATACTGTAGGGTAGTGTTGTTTACTGTAGGGTAGTGTTGTTTACTGTAATACTGAGGGATAGTGTGTTTTACTGTAGTACTGTAGGGTAGTGTTGTTTACTGTAGTACTGTAGTGTAGTGTTGTTTACTATATGGTAGTGTTGTTTACTGTTGGGTTGTGTTGTTTACTGTAGTACTGTAGGGTAGTGTTGTTTACTGTAATCCTGAGGACTAGTTTTGTTTACTGTAATACTGTAGGGTAGTGTTGTTTACTGTAGGGTAGTGTTGTTTACTGTATTACTGTAGGGTAGTGTTGTTTACTGTAGGGTAGTGTTGTTTACTGTAATACTGTAGGGTAGTGTTGTTTACTGTAGTACTGTAGGGTAGTGTTGTTTACTGTAATACTGAGGGATAGTGTTTTTTACTGTAGTACTGTAGGGTAGTGTTTACTGTAATATTTTAGGGTAGTGTTGTTTACTGTAAGGTAGTGTTGCTTAGTGTAATACTGTAGAGTAGTGTTGTTTACTGTAATACTGTAGGGTAGTGTTGTTTACTGTAATACTGTAGGGTAGTGTTGTTTACCGTAAGGTAGTGTTGCTTAGTGTAATACTGTAGAGTAGTGTTGTTTACTGTAATACTGTAGGGTAGTGTTGTTTACTGTAGGGTATGTTGTTTACATTAAGTACTGTAGGTTAGTGTTGTTTACTGTAAAACTGTAGGCTAGTATTGTTTACTGTAGTACTGTAGGGTAGTGTTGTTTACTGTAATACTGTAGGGTCGTGTTGTTTACTGTAATCTTGTAGGGTGGTGTTGTTTACTGTAGTACTGTAGGGTAGTATTGTTTACTGTAGTACTGTAGGGTAGTGTTGTTTACTGTATTACTGTAGGGTAGTGAGGTTTGCTGTAGTACTGTAGGGTCGTGTTTACTGTAATAATGTAGGGTAGTGTTGTTTACTGTAATACTGTAGGGTAGTGTTGTTTAATGTAATACTGTAGGGTAGTGTTGTTTACTGTAGTACCGTTTGGCTCAGTTGGAAGAGCATGGTGTTTGTAACACCAGGTTTGTGGGTTCGATTCCCACAGGGGGCCAGTACGGAAAAATAAAAATGAAATGTATGCATTCACTTCTGTAAGTCGCTCTGGATAAGAGCGTCTGCTAAATGACTAAAATGTCAAATGTAATACTGTAGGGTAGTGTTGTTTACTGTAATACTGTATAGTAGTGTTGTTTACTGTAATACTGTTGGGTAGTATGGTTTGCTGTAGGGTAGTGTTGTTTACTGTAATACTTTAGGGTAGTGTTGTTTACTGTAGTACTGCAGGGTAGTTATTTACTGTAATACTGCAAGGTAGTGTTGTTTACTGTGGTACTGTAGGGTTATGTTGTTTACTGTAGTACTGTAGGGTAGTGTTGTTTACTGTAATACTGTAGGGTAGTGTTGTTTACTGTAATACTGTAGGGTAGTGTTGTTTACTGTATGGTAGTGTTGTTTACTGTAATACTGTAGGGTAGTGTTGTTTACTGTAATACTGTAGGGTAGTGTTGTTTACTGTAGTACTGTAGGGTAGTGTTGTGTACTGTAATACTATAGGGTAGTGTTGTTTACTGTAATACTGAAGGGTAGTGTTGTTTACTGTAGTACTTTAGTGTAGTGTTGTTTACTATATGGTAGTGTTGTTTACTGTAGGGTAGTGTTGTTTACTGTAGTACTGTAGGGTAGTGTTGTTTACTGTTGTACTGTAGGGTAGTGTTGTTTACTGTAATACTGTAGGGTATTTTGTTTACTGTAATACTGTAGGGTAGTGTTGTTTACTGTACTACTGTAGGGTAGTTGTTTACTGTAATACTGTAGGGTAGTGTTGTTTACTGTAGGGTAGTGTTGTTTACTGTAATACTGAGGTATAGTGTTTTTTACTGTAGTACTGTAGGGTAGTGTTGTTTACTGTAGTACTGTAGTGTAGTGTTGTTTACTATATGGTAGTGTTGTTTACTGTTGGGTTGTGTTGTTTACTGTAGTACTGTAGGGTCGTGTTTACTGTAATAATGTAGGGTAGTGTTGTTTACTGTAATACTGTAGGGTAGTGTTGTTTAATGTAATACTGTAGGGTATTGTTGTTTACTGTAGTACCGTGTGGCTCAGTTGGAAGAGCATGGTGTTTGTAACACCAGGTTTGTGGGTTCGATTTCCACAGGGGGCCAGTACGGAAAAATAAAAATGAAATGTATGCATTCACTTCTGTAAGTCCCTCTGGATAAGAATGTCTGCTAAATGACTAAAATGTCAAATGTAATACTGTAGGGTAGTGTTGTTTACTGTAATACTGTATAGTAGTGTTGTTTACTGTAATACTGTCGGGTAGTATGGTTTGCTGTAGGGTAGTGTTGTTTACTGTAATACTTTAGGGTAGTGTTGTTTACTGTAGTACTGCAGGGTAGTTATTTACTGTAATACTGCAAGGTAGTGTTGTTTACTGTGGTACTGTAGGGTTATGTTGTTTACTGTAGTACTGTAGGGTAGTGTTGTTTACTGTAATACTGTAGGGTAGTGTTGTTTACTGTAGTACTGTAGGGTAGTGTTGTGTACTGTAATACTATAGGGTAGTGTTGTTTACTGTAATACTGAAGGGTAGTGTTGTTTACTGTAGTACTGTAGTGTAGTGTTGTTTACTATATGGTAGTGTTGTTTACTGTAGGGTAGTGTTGTTTACTTTAGTACTGTAGGGTAGTGTTGTTTACTGTTGTACTGTAGGGTAGTGTTGTTTACTGTAATACTGTAGGGTATGTTGTTTACTGTAATACTGTAGGGTAGTGTTGTTTACTGTAGGGTAGTGTTGTTTACTGTAATACTGAGGGATAGTGTTTTTTACTGTAGTACTGTAGGGTAGTGTTGTTTACTGTAGTACTGTAGTGTAGTGTTGTTTACTATATGGTAGTGTTGTTTACTGTTGGGTTGTGTTGTTTACTGTAGTACTGTAGGGTAGTGTTGTTTACTGTAATCCTGAGGACTAGTGTTGTTTACTGTAATACTGTAGGGTAGTGTTGTTTACTGTAGGGTAGTGTTGTTTACTGTATTACTGTAGGGTAGTGTTGTTTACTGTAGGGTAGTGTTGTTTACTGTAATACTGTAGGGTAGTGTTGTTTACTGTAGTACTGTAGGGTAGTGTTGTTTACTGTAATACTGTAGGGTAGTGTTGTTAACTGTAGGGTAGTGTTGTTTACTGTAATACTGAGGGATAGTGTTTTTTACTGTAGTACTGTAGGGTAGTGTTTACTGTAATATTTTAGGGTAGTGTTGTTTACTGTAAGGTAGTGTTGCTTAGTGTAATACTGTAGAGTAGTGTTGTTTACTGTAATACTGTAGGGTAGTGTTGTTTACTGTAATACTGTAGGGTAGTGTTGTTTACCGTAAGGTAGTGTTGCTTAGTGTAATACTGTAGAGTAGTGTTGTTTACTGTAATACTGTAGGGTAGTGTTGTTTACTGTAGGGTATGTTGTTTACATTAAGTACTGTAGGTTAGTGTTGTTTACTGTACAACTGTAGGCTAGTATTGTTTACTGTAGTACTGTAGGGTAGTGTTGTTTACTGTAATACTGTAGGGTCGTGTTGTTTACTGTAATCTTGTAGGGTGGTGTTGTTTACTGTAGTACTGTAGGGTAGTATTGTTTACTGTAGTACTGTAGGGTAGTGTTGTTTACTGTATTACTGTAGGGTAGTGAGGTTTGCTGTAGTACTGTAGGGTCGTGTTTACTGTAATAATGTAGGGTAGTGTTGTTTACTGTAATACTGTAGGGTAGTGTTGTTTAATGTAATACTGTAGGGTAGTGTTGTTTACTGTAGTACCGTGTGGCTCAGTTGGAAGAGCATGGTGTTTGTAACACCAGGTTTGTGGGTTCGATTCCCACAGGTGGCCAGTACGGAAAAATAAAAATGAAATGTATGCATTCACTTCTGTAAGTCGCTCTGGATAAGAGCGTCTGCTAAATGACTAAAATGTCAAATGTAATACTGTAGGGTAGTGTTGTTTACTGTAATACTGTATAGTAGTGTTGTTTACTGTAATACTGTTGGGTAGTATGGTTTGCTGTAGGGTAGTGTTGTTTACTGTAATACTTTAGGGTAGTGTTGTTTACTGTAGTACTGCAGGGTAGTTATTTACTGTAATACTGCAAGGTAGTGTTGTTTACTGTGGTACTGTAGGGTTATGTTGTTTACTGTAGTACTGTAGGGTAGTGTTGTTTACTGTAATACTGTAGGGTAGTGTTGTTTACTGTAATACTGTAGGGTAGTGTTGTTTACTGTATGGTAGTGTTGTTTACTGTAATACTGTAGGGTAGTGTTGTTTACTGTAATACTGTAGGGTAGTGTTGTTTACTGTAGTACTGTAGGGTAGTGTTGTGTACTGTAATACTATAGGGTAGTGTTGTTTACTGTAATACTGAAGGGTAGTGTTGTTTACTGTAGTACTTTAGTGTAGTGTTGTTTACTATATGGTAGTGTTGTTTACTGTAGGGTAGTGTTGTTTACTGTAGTACTGTAGGGTAGTGTTGTTTACTGTTGTACTGTAGGGTAGTGTTGTTTACTGTAATACTGTAGGGTATTTTGTTTACTGTAATACTGTAGGGTAGTGTTGTTTACTGTACTACTGTAGGGTAGTTGTTTACTGTAATACTGTAGGGTAGTGTTGTTTACTGTAGGGTAGTGTTGTTTACTGTAATACTGAGGTATAGTGTTTTTTACTGTAGTACTGTAGGGTAGTGTTGTTTACTGTAGTACTGTAGTGTAGTGTTGTTTACTATATGGTAGTGTTGTTTACTGTTGGGTTGTGTTGTTTACTGTAGTACTGTAGGGTCGTGTTTACTGTAATAATGTAGGGTAGTGTTGTTTACTGTAATACTGTAGGGTAGTGTTGTTTAATGTAATACTGTAGGGTATTGTTGTTTACTGTAGTACCGTGTGGCTCAGTTGGAAGAGCATGGTGTTTGTAACACCAGGTTTGTGGGTTCGATTTCCACAGGGGGCCAGTACGGAAAAATAAAAATGAAATGTATGCATTCACTTCTGTATGTCCCTCTGGATAAGAATGTCTGCTAAATGACTAAAATGTCAAATGTAATACTGTAGGGTAGTGTTGTTTACTGTAATACTGTATAGTAGTGTTGTTTACTGTAATACTGTCGGGTAGTATGGTTTGCTGTAGGGTAGTGTTGTTTACTGTAATACTTTAGGGTAGTGTTGTTTACTGTAGTACTGCAGGGTAGTTATTTACTGTAATACTGCAAGGTAGTGTTGTTTACTGTGGTACTGTAGGGTTATGTTGTTTACTGTAGTACTGTAGGGTAGTGTTGTTTACTGTAATACTGTAGGGTAGTGTTGTTTACTGTAGTACTGTAGGGTAGTGTTGTGTACTGTAATACTATAGGGTAGTGTTGTTTACTGTAATACTGAAGGGTAGTGTTGTTTACTGTAGTACTGTAGTGTAGTGTTGTTTACTATATGGTAGTGTTGTTTACTGTAGGGTAGTGTTGTTTACTTTAGTACTGTAGGGTAGTGTTGTTTACTGTTGTACTGTAGGGTAGTGTTGTTTACTGTAATACTGTAGGGTATGTTGTTTACTGTAATACTGTAGGGTAGTGTTGTTTACTGTAGGGTAGTGTTGTTTACTGTAATACTGAGGGATAGTGTTTTTTACTGTAGTACTGTAGGGTAGTGTTGTTTACTGTAGTACTGTAGTGAAGTGTTGTTTACTATATGGTAGTGTTGTTTACTGTTGGGTTGTGTTGTTTACTGTACTACTGTAGGGTAGTGTTGTTTACTGTAATCCTGAGGACTAGTGTTGTTTACTGTAATACTGTAGGGTAGTGTTGTTTACTGTAGGGTAGTGTTGTTTACTGTATTACTGTAGGGTAGTGTTGTTTACTGTAGGGTAGTGTTGTTTACTGTAATACTGTAGGGTAGTGTTGTTTACTGTAGTACTGTAGGGTAGTGTTGTTTACTGTAATACTGTAGGGTAGTGTTGTTAACTGTAGGGTAGTGTTGTTTACTGTAATACTGAGGGATAGTGTTTTTTACTGTAGTACTGTAGGGTAGTGTTTACTGTAATATTTTAGGGTAGTGTTGTTTACTGTAAGGTAGTGTTGCTTAGTGTAATACTGTAGAGTAGTGTTGTTTACTGTAATACTGTAGGGTAGTGTTGTTTACTGTAATACTGTAGGGTAGTGTTGTTTACCGTAAGGTAGTGTTGCTTAGTGTAATACTGTAGAGTAGTGTTGTTTACTGTAATACTGTACGGTAGTGTTGTTTACTGTAGGGTATGTTGTTTACATTAAGTACTGTAGGTTAGTGTTGTTTACTGTACAACTGTAGGCTAGTATTGTTTACTGTAGTACTGTAGGGTAGTGTTGTTTACTGTAATACTGTAGGGTCGTGTTGTTTACTGTAATCTTGTAGGGTGGTGTTGTTTACTGTAGTACTGTAGGGTAGTATTGTTTACTGTAGTACTGTAGGGTAGTGTTGTTTACTGTATTACTGTAGGGTAGTGAGGTTTGCTGTAGTACTGTAGGGTCGTGTTTACTGTAATAATGTAGGGTAGTGTTCTTTACTGTAATACTGTAGGGTAGTGTTGTTTAATGTAATACTGTAGGGTAGTGTTGTTTACTGTAGTACCGTGTGGCTCAGTTGGAAGAGCATGGTGTTTGTAACACCAGGTTTGTGGGTTCGATTCCCACAGGTGGCCAGTACAGAAAAATAAAAATGAAATGTATGCATTCACTTCTGTAAGTCGCTCTGGATAAGAGCGTCTGCTAAATGACTAAAATGTCAAATGTAATACTGTAGGGTAGTGTTGTTTACTGTAATACTGTATAGTAGTGTTGTTTACTGTAATACTGTTGGGTAGTATGGTTTGCTGTAGGGTAGTGTTGTTTACTGTAATACTTTAGGGTAGTGTTGTTTACTGTAGTACTGCAGGGTAGTTATTTACTGTAATACTGCAAGGTAGTGTTGTTTACTGTGGTACTGTAGGGTTATGTTGTTTACTGTAGTACTGTAGGGTAGTGTTGTTTACTGTAATACTGTAGGGTAGTGTTGTTTACTGTAATACTGTAGGGTAGTGTTGTTTACTGTATGGTAGTGTTGTTTACTGTAATACTGTAGGGTAGTGTTGTTTACTGTAATACTGTAGGGTAGTGTTGTTTACTGTAGTACTGTAGGGTAGTGTTGTGTACTGTAATACTATAGGGTAGTGTTGTTTACTGTAATACTGAAGGGTAGTGTTGTTTACTGTAGTACTTTAGTGTAGTGTTGTTTACTATATGGTAGTGTTGTTTACTGTAGGGTAGTGTTGTTTACTGTAGTACTGTAGGGTAGTGTTGTTTACTGTTGTACTGTAGGGTAGTGTTGTTTACTGTAATACTGTAGGGTATGTTGTTTACTGTAATACTGTAGGGTATGTTGTTTACTGTAATACTGTAGGGTAGTGTTGTTTACTGTACTACTGTAGGGTAGTTGTTTACTGTAATACTATATGGTAGTGTTGTTTACTGTAGGGTAGTGTTGTTTACTGTAGTACTGTAGGGTAGTGTTGTTTACTGTTGTACTGTAGGGTAGTGTTGTTTACTGTAATACTGTAGGGTATTTTGTTTACTGTAATACTGTAGGGTAGTGTTGTTTACTGTACTACTGTAGGGTAGTTGTTTACTGTAATACTGTAGGGTAGTGTTGTTTACTGTAGGGTAGTGTTGTTTACTGTAATACTGAGGTATAGTGTTTTTTACTGTAGTACTGTAGGGTAGTGTTGTTTACTGTAGTACTGTAGTGTAGTGTTGTTTACTATATGGTAGTGTTGTTTACTGTTGGGTTGTGTTGTTTACTGTAGTACTGTAGGGTCGTGTTTACTGTAATAATGTAGGGTAGTGTTGTTTACTGTAATACTGTAGGGTAGTGTTGTTTAATGTAATACTGTAGGGTATTGTTGTTTACTGTAGTACCGTGTGGCTCAGTTGGAAGAGCATGGTGTTTGTAACACCAGGTTTGTGGGTTCGATTTCCACAGGGGGCCAGTACGGAAAAATAAAAATGAAATGTATGCATTCACTTCTGTATGTCCCTCTGGATAAGAATGTCTGCTAAATGACTAAAATGTCAAATGTAATACTGTAGGGTAGTGTTGTTTACTGTAATACTGTATAGTAGTGTTGTTTACTGTAATACTGTCGGGTAGTATGGTTTGCTGTAGGGTAGTGTTGTTTACTGTAATACTTTAGGGTAGTGTTGTTTACTGTAGTACTGCAGGGTAGTTATTTACTGTAATACTGCAAGGTAGTGTTGTTTACTGTGGTACTGTAGGGTTATGTTGTTTACTGTAGTACTGTAGGGTAGTGTTGTTTACTGTAATACTGTAGGGTAGTGTTGTTTACTGTAGTACTGTAGGGTAGTGTTGTGTACTGTAATACTATAGGGTAGTGTTGTTTACTGTAATACTGAAGGGTAGTGTTGTTTACTGTAGTACTGTAGTGTAGTGTTGTTTACTATATGGTAGTGTTGTTTACTGTAGGGTAGTGTTGTTTACTTTAGTACTGTAGGGTAGTGTTGTTTACTGTTGTACTGTAGGGTAGTGTTGTTTACTGTAATACTGTAGGGTATGTTGTTTACTGTAATACTGTAGGGTAGTGTTGTTTACTGTAGGGTAGTGTTGTTTACTGTAATACTGAGGGATAGTGTTTTTTACTGTAGTACTGTAGGGTAGTGTTGTTTACTGTAGTACTGTAGTGAAGTGTTGTTTACTATATGGTAGTGTTGTTTACTGTTGGGTTGTGTTGTTTACTGTAGTACTGTAGGGTAGTGTTGTTTACTGTAATCCTGAGGACTAGTGTTGTTTACTGTAATACTGTAGGGTAGTGTTGTTTACTGTAGGGTAGTGTTGTTTACTGTATTACTGTAGGGTAGTGTTGTTTACTGTAGGGTAGTGTTGTTTACTGTAATACTGTAGGGTAGTGTTGTTTACTGTAGTACTGTAGGGTAGTGTTGTTTACTGTAATACTGTAGGGTAGTGTTGTTAACTGTAGGGTAGTGTTGTTTACTGTAATACTGAGGGATAGTGTTTTTTACTGTAGTACTGTAGGGTAGTGTTTACTGTAATATTTTAGGGTAGTGTTGTTTACTGTAAGGTAGTGTTGCTTAGTGTAATACTGTAGAGTAGTGTTGTTTACTGTAATACTGTAGGGTAGTGTTGTTTACTGTAATACTGTAGGGTAGTGTTGTTTACCGTAAGGTAGTGTTGCTTAGTGTAATACTGTAGAGTAGTGTTGTTTACTGTAATACTGTACGGTAGTGTTGTTTACTGTAGGGTATGTTGTTTACATTAAGTACTGTAGGTTAGTGTTGTTTACTGTACAACTGTAGGCTAGTATTGTTTACTGTAGTACTGTAGGGTAGTGTTGTTTACTGTAATACTGTAGGGTCGTGTTGTTTACTGTAATCTTGTAGGGTGGTGTTGTTTACTGTAGTACTGTAGGGTAGTATTGTTTACTGTAGTACTGTAGGGTAGTGTTGTTTACTGTATTACTGTAGGGTAGTGAGGTTTGCTGTAGTACTGTAGGGTCGTGTTTACTGTAATAATGTAGGGTAGTGTTCTTTACTGTAATACTGTAGGGTAGTGTTGTTTAATGTAATACTGTAGGGTAGTTGTTTACTGTAATACTGTAGGGTAGTGTTGTTAACTGTAGGGTAGTGTTGTTTACTGTAATACTGTAGGGTTGTGTTTACTGTAGTACTGTAGGGTAGTGTTGTTTACTGTAATACTGTATAGTAGTGTTGTTTACTGTAATACTGTTGGGTAGTATGGTTTGCTGTAGGGTAGTGTTGTTTACTGTAATACTTTAGGGTAGTGTTGTTTACTGTAGTACTGCAGGGTAGTTATTTACTGTAATACTGCAAGGTAGTGTTGTTTACTGTGGTACTGTAGGGTTATGTTGTTTACTGTAGTACTGTAGGGTAGTGTTGTTTACTGTAATACTGTAGGGTAGTGTTGTTTACTGTAATACTGTAGGGTAGTGTTGTTTACTGTATGGTAGTGTTGTTTACTGTAATACTGTAGGGTAGTGTTGTTTACTGTAATACTGTAGGGTAGTGTTGTTTACTGTAGTACTGTAGGGTAGTGTTGTGTACTGTAATACTATAGGGTAGTGTTGTTTACTGTAATACTGAAGGGTAGTGTTGTTTACTGTAGTACTTTAGTGTAGTGTTGTTTACTATATGGTAGTGTTGTTTACTGTAGGGTAGTGTTGTTTACTGTAGTACTGTAGGGTAGTGTTGTTTACTGTTGTACTGTAGGGTAGTGTTGTTTACTGTAATACTGTAGGGTATGTTGTTTACTGTAATACTGTAGGGTATGTTGTTTACTGTAATACTGTAGGGTAGTGTTGTTTACTGTACTACTGTAGGGTAGTTGTTTACTGTAATACTGTAGGGTAGTGTTGTTTACTGTAGGGTAGTGTTGTTTACTGTAATACTGAGGGATAGTGTTTTTTACTGTAGTACTGTAGGGTAGTGTTGTTTACTGTAGTACTGTAGTGTAGTGTTGTTTACTATATGGTAGTGTTGTTTACTGTTGGGTTGTGTTGTTTACTGTAGTACTGTAGGGTAGTGTTGTTTACTGTAATCCTGAGGACTAGTGTTGTTTACTGTAATACTGTAGGGTAGTGTTGTTTACTGTAGGGTAGTGTTGTTTACTGTATTACTGTAGGGTAGTGTTGTTTACTGTAGGGTAGTGTTGTTTACTGTAATACTGTAGGGTAGTGTTGTTTACTGTAGTACTGTAGGGTAGTGTTGTTTACTGTAATACTGTAGGGTAGTGTTGTTTACTGTAATACTGTAGGGTCGTGTTGTTTACTGTAGTACTGTAGTGTAGTATTGTTTACTGTAGTACTGTAGGGTAGTGTTGTTTACTGAAAATCTGTAGGGTGGTGTTTACTGTAATGTAGTGTTGCTTAGTGTAATACTGTAAAGTAGTTTTGTTTACTGTAATACTGTAGGTTAGTGTTGTTTACTGTAGGGTATGTTGTTTACTGTAGTACTGTAGGGTATATTGTTTACTGTAATACTGTAGGGTAGTGTTAACTGTAGGGTAGTGTTGTTTACTGTAATACTGTAGGGTAGTGTTGTTTACTGTAATCCTGAGGACTAGTGTTGTTTACTGTAATACTGTAGGGTAGTGTTGTTTACTGTAGGGTAGTGTTGTTTACTGTATTACTGTAGGGTAGTGTTGTTTACTGTAGGGTAGTGTTGTTTACTGTAATACTGTAGGGTAGTGTTGTTTACTCTAGTACTGTAGGGTAGTGTTGTTTACTGTAATACTGTAGGGTAGTGTTGTTTACTGTAATACTGTAGGGTCATGTTGTTTACTGTAATACTGTTGGGTGGTGTTGTTTACTGTAGTACTGTAGTGTAGATTTGTTTACTGTAATACTGTAGGTTAGTGTTGTTTACTGTAGGGTATGTTGTTTACTGTAGTGCTGTAGGGTAGTGTTGTTTACTGTAATACTGTAGGGTAGTGTTGTTTACTGTAATACTGTAGGGTATGTTGTTTACTGTAATACTGTAGGGTAGTGTTAACTGTAGGGTAGTGTTGTTTACTGTAATACTGTAGGGTAGTGTTGTTTACTGTAGGGTAGGTACTGTTTTTACTGTTATACTGTAGGGTAGTGTTGTTTACTGTAATACTGTAGGGTATTGTTGTTTACTGTAATACTGTAGGGTGGTGTTGTTTACTGTAATACTGTAGGGTAGTGTTGTTTACTGTAGTACTGTAGGGTAGTGTTGTTTACTGTAATACTGTAGGGTAGTGTTGTTTACTGTAGGGTAGTGTTGTTTACTGTAGTACTGTAGGGTAGTGTTGTTTACTGTAGTACTGTAGGGTAGTGTTGTTTACTGTAATACTGTAGGGTAGTGTTGTTTACTGTAGAGTATGTTGTTTACATTAAGTACTGTAGGTTAGTGTTGTTACTGTAATACTGTAGGGTAGTGTTGTTTACTGTAATACTGAAGGGTAGTGTTGTTTACTGTAGTACTGTAGTGAAGTGTTGTTTACTATATGGTAGTGTTGTTTACTGTTGGGTTGTGTTGTTTACTGTAGTACTGTAGGGTAGTGTTGTTTACTGTAATCCTGAGGACTAGTGTTGTTTACTGTAATACTGTAGGGTAGTGTTGTTTACTGTAGGGTAGTGTTGTTTACTGTATTACTGTAGGGTAGTGTTGTTTACTGTAGGGTAGTGTTGTTTACTATAATACTGTAGGGTAGTGTTGTTTACTGTAATACTGTAGGGTAGTGTTGTTTACTGTAAAACTGTAGTGTCGTGTTGTTTACTGTAATACTGTTGGGTGGTGTTGTTTACTGTAGTACTGTAGTGTAGTATTGTTTACTGTAGTACTGTAGGGTAGTGTTGTTTACTGAAAATCTGTAGGGTGGTGTTTACTGTAATGTATTGTTGCTTAGTGTAATACTGTAGAGTAGTTTTGTTTACTGTAATACTGTAGGTTAGTGTTGTTTACTGTAGGGTATGTTGTTTACTGTAGTACTGTAGGGTAGTGTTGTTTACTGTAATACTGTAGGGTAGTGTTGTTTACTGTAATACTGTAGGGCGGTGTTGTTTAATGTAATACTGTAGGGTAGTGTTGTTTACTGTAGTACTGTAGGGTAGTGTTGTTTACTGTAATACTGTAGGGTAGTGTTGTTTACTGTAGGGTAGTGTTGTTTACTGTAGTACTGTAGGGTAGTGTTGTTTACTGTAGTACTGTAGGGTGGTGTTGTTTACTGTAGGGTTGTGTTGTTTACTGTAATACTGTATGGTAGTGTTGTTTACTGTAATACTGTAGGGTAGTGTTGTTTACTGTAGGGTAGTGTTGTTTACTGTAATACTTTAGGGTAGTGTTGTTTACTGTAGTACTGTAGGGTAGTTGTTTACTGTAATACTGTAGGGTAGTGTTGTTAACTGTAGGGTAGTGTTGTTTACTGTAATACTGTAGGGTTGTGTTTACTGTAGTACTGTAGGGTAGTGTTGTTTACTGGAATACTGTAGGGTAGTGTTGTTTACTGTAATACTGTAGGGTGGTATTGTTTATTGTAATACTGTAGGGTAGTGTTGTTTACTGGAGGGTAGTGTTGCTTACTTTAGTACTGTAGGGTGGTGTTTACTGTAATACTGTAGGGTAGTGTTGTTTACTGTAGTACTGTAGGGTAGTGTTGTTTACTGTAATACTGTAGGGTATTGTTGTTTACTGTTATACTGTAGGGTCGTGTTGTTTACTGTAATACTGTAGGGTATTATGTTTACTGTAATACTGTAGGGTAGTGTTGTTTACTGTAATACTGTAGGGTAGTGTTGTTTACTGTAGTACTTTAATGTAGTGTTGTTTACTGTAGTACTGTACGGTACTGTTGTTTACTGCAGGGTAGTGTTGTTTACTGTAATACTGTAGGGTAGTGTTGTTTACTGTAGTACTGTGGTGTAGTTTTGTTTACTGTATGGTAGTGTTGTTTACTGTATTGTTGTGTTGTTTACTGTAGTACTGTAGGGTAGTGCTGTTTACTGTAATCCTGAGGACTAGTGTTGTTTACTGTAATACTGTAGGGTAGTGTTGTTTACTGTAGTGTAGTGTTGTTTACTGTAATACTGTAGGGTTGTGTTGTTTACTGTAATACTGTTGGGTAGAGTTGTTTACTGTAAGGTGGTGTTGTTTACTATAGGGTAGCGTTGTTTACTGTACTACTGTAGGGTAGTGTTGTTTACTGTATGGTAGTGTTGTTTACTGTAGGTTTGTGTTGTTTACTGTAGTTCTGTAGGGTATGTTTGTTTACTGTAGGGTAGTGTTGTTTACTGTAATACTGTAGGGTAGTGTTGTTTACTTTAATACTGTAGGGTAGTGTTGTTTACTGTAAACCTGAGGACTAGTGTTGTTTACTGTATTACTGTAGGGTAGGTTTGTTTACTGTAGGGTAGTGTTGTTTACTGTAATACTGTAGGGTAGTGTTGTTTGCTTTAATACTGTAGGGTAGTGTTGTTTACTGTAGGTTAGTGTTGTTTACTGTAATACTGTAGGGTAGTGTTGTTTTTTGTAAAACTGTAGGGTAGTGTTGTTTACTGTAGGATAGTGTTTTTTACTGTAGGGTAGTGTTGTTTACTGTAATACTGTAAGGTCATGTTGTTTACTGTAGTACTGTAGGGTAGTATTGTTTACTGTAGTACTGTAGGGTAGTGCTGTTTACTGTAGTACTGTAGGGTAGTGTTGTTTACTGTAATACTGTATGGTAATATTGTTTACTGTAATACTGTAGGGTAGTGTTGTTTACTGTAATACTGAAGGGTAGTGTTGTTTACTGTAGGGTAGTGTTGTTTACTGTAGTACTGTAGGGTAGTGTTGTTTACTGTAATATTGTAGGGTAGTGTTGTTTACCGTAATACTGTAGGGTAGTGTTGTTTACTGTAGGGTTGTGTTGTTTACTGTAATACTGTATGGTAGTGTTGTTTACTGTAATACTGTAGGGTAGTGTTGTTTACTGTAGGGTAGTGTTGTTTACTGTAATACTGTAGGGTAGTGTTGTTTACTGGAATACTGTAGGGTAGTGTTGTTTACTGTAATACTGTAGGGTGGTATTGTTTATTGTAATACTGTAGGGTAGTGTTGTTTACTGGAGGGTAGTGTTGCTTACTTTACTACTGTAGGGTGGTGTTTACTGTAATACTGTAGGGTAGTGTTGTTTACTGTAGTACTGTAGGGTAGTGTTGTTTACTGTAATACTGCAGGGTAGTGTTGTTTACTGTTATACTGTAGGGTCGTGTTGTTTACTGTAATACTGTAGGGTATTATGTTTACTGTAATACTGTAGGGTAGTGTTGTTTACTGTAATACTGTAGGGTAGTGTTGTTTACTGTAATACTGTAGGGTAGTGTTTACTGTAGTACTTTAATGTAGTGTTGTTTACTGTAGTACTGTAGGGTACTGTTGTTTACTGCAGGGTAGTGTTGTTTACTGTAATACTGTAGGGTAGTGTTGTTTACTGTAGTACTGTGGTGTAGTTTTGTTTACTGTATGGTAGTGTTGTTTACTGTATTGTTGTGTTGTTTACTGTAGTACTGTAGGGTAGTGCTGTTTACTGTAATCCTGAGGACTAGTGTTGTTTACTGTAATACTGTAGGGTTGTGTTGTTTACTGTAATACTGTTGGGTAGAGTTGTTTACTGTAAGGTGGTGTTGTTTACTATAGGGTAGCGTTGTTTACTGTACTACTGTAGGGTAGTGTTGTTTACTGTATGGTAGTGTTGTTTACTGTAGGTTTGTGTTGTTTACTGTAGTACTGTAGGGTATGTTTGTTTACTGTAGGGTAGTGTTGTTTACTGTAATACTGTAGGGTAGTGTTGTTTACTTTAATACTGTAGGGTAGTGTTGTTTACTGTAAACCTGAGGACTAGTGTTGTTTACTGTAATACTGTAGGGTAGTGTTTACTGTAGTACTTTAATGTAGTGTTGTTTACTGTAGTACTGTAGGGTACTGTTGTTTACTGCAGGGTAGTGTTGTTTACTGTAATACTGTAGGGTAGTGTTGTTTACTGTAGTACTGTGGTGTAGTTTTGTTTACTGTATGGTAGTGTTGTTTACTGTATTGTTGTGTTGTTTACTGTAGTACTGTAGGGTAGTGCTGTTTACTGTAATCCTGAGGACTAGTGTTGTTTACTGTAATACTGTAGGGTAGTGTTGTTTACTGTAGTGTAGTGTTGTTTACTGTAATACTGTAGGGTTGTGTTGTTTACTGTAATACTGTTGGGTAGAGTTGTTTACTGTAAGGTGGTGTTGTTTACTATAGGGTAGCGTTGTTTACTGTACTACTGTAGGGTAGTGTTGTTTACTGTATGGTAGTGTTGTTTACTGTAGGTTTGTGTTGTTTACTGTAGTACTGTAGGGTATGTTTGTTTACTGTAGGGTAGTGTTGTTTACTGTAATACTGTAGGGTAGTGTTGTTTACTTTAATACTGTAGGGTAGTGTTGTTTACTGTAAACCTGAGGACTAGTGTTGTTTACTGTAATACTGTAGGGTAGGTTTGTTTACTATAGGGTAGTGTTGTTTACTGTAATACTGTAGGGTAGTGTTGTTTACTTTAATACTGTAGGGTAGTGTTGTTTACTGTAGGTTAGTGTTGTTTACTGTAATACTGTAGGGTAGTGTTGTTTTTTGTAATACTGTAGGGTAGTGTTGTTTACTGTAGGGTAGTGTTTTTTACTGTAGGGTAGTGTTTTTTACTGTAGGGTAGTGTTGTTTACTGTAGGTTAGTGTTGTTTACTGTAGTACTGTAGGGTAGTGTTGTTTACTGTGGTACTGTAGGGTAGTGTTGCTTACTGTAGTACTGTAGGGTAGTGTTGTTTACTGTAGTACTGTAGGGTTGTGTTGTTGACTGTAATACTGTAGGGTCGTGTTGTTTACTGTAATACTGTAGGGTAACTGAAGTACTGTAGAATTGATTAGTTGGATTGATTAGTTCCCTTTTTACATAATGGATCTGAAACACACTAACACACACACTAACACACACACACTAACGCACACACACTTTCACACACACCTCTTTTATGTTGCAGCATCAAAGCCTGTGTCTAAAGCAGCCCTGCTCTCCTTCCATAATGCTTTGTTTTTCTCTGCTTTCATCTGCCCACAGTCGCTTGGCGTGATTCCCAATTAGCACCCTGTTCCCTACATAGTCCACTACTTTTGTCCAGGGCCCATAGGGCCATTTGGGACGCAACCCGGGTGCTCTGTCTCAATTCATCCTTTTTCGATTACTCTCCTCCTCTCTCCTCAAGACTGTGGACCTTCGCCTCCAGTACAATTAGGTTAGAATGGAGGCAAGGAGAAAGGAGACAAGGAGAGAGGAGGCAAGGAGAGAGGAGGCAAGTAGAAAGAAGGCAAGGAGAGAGGATGAGGAGAGAGGTTAAGTGGTGATGTTGTTTTTGTGATGTCACGTAGTAATGTTGTTGTGTTTTAAGTCACGAAGTTATGTTATTGTGATATAAGTCACGAAGTGATGTTGTTGTGATATAAGTCACGTAGTGATGTTATTGTGATATAAGTCACGAAGTGATGTTGTTGTGATATAAGTCACGAAGTGATGTTATTGTGATATAAGTCACGAAGTGATGTTGTTGTGATATAAGTCACGTAGTGATGTTATTGTGATATAAGTCAAGAAGTGATGTTGTTGTGTTATAAGTCTGTATAACAGTAGGTCTGTATAACAGTATGTATCTCTAGGTCTGTATAACAGTATGTATCTCTAGGTCTGTATAACAGTATGTATCTCTCTCTAGGTCTGTAAATTTCACCTTTATTTAACCAGGTAGGCTAGTTGAGAACAAGTTCTCATTTACAACGGCCAAGATAAAGCAAAGCAGTTCGACACATACAACGACACAGAGTTACACATGGAATAAACAAACATACAGTCAATAATAAAGTAGAAAAAAGTCTATATACAGTGTGTGCAAATGAGGTAAGATATGGGAGGTAAGGCTATAAATAGGCCATGGTGGCGAAATAATTACAATATACCAATTAAACACTGGAGTGATAGATGTGCAGAAGATGAATGTGCAAGTAGAGATACTGGGGTGCAAAGGAGCAGGATAAATAAATAAATATAGTATTGGGATGAGGTAGTTGGATGGGCTATTTACAGATGGGCTATGTACAGGTGCGGTGATCTGTGAGCTGCTCTGACAGCTTCAGTGATTTTTGCAGTTCGTTCCAGTCATTGGCAGCAGAGAACTGGAAGGAGAGGCGGCCAAAGGAGGAATTAGCTTTGGGGGTGACCAGTGAAATATACCTGCTGGAGCGCGTGCTACGGGTGGGTGCTGCTATGGTGACCAGTGAGCTTAGATAAGGCGGGGCTTTACCTAGCAAAGACTTGAAGATGACCTGGAGCCAGTGGGTTTGGTGACGAGTATGAAGTGAGGGCCAACCAACGAGAGCGTACAGGTCGCGGTGGTGGGTAGTATATGGGGCTTTGGTGTCAAAACGGTTGGTCATAAATAATCGATCATATTTCAACCGGACAATATCTTCGTCAATAGAAAAGGAAAAACAAGAAAGGCACGCTCCCGGTCACGCTCTGGACTCATGTCTGGAAATTTCCACTGTCCACTCATTGAAAGTGCTGTTTCTCCCTAATTTTCAGAGTAAAAGCCTGAAACAATGCCTAAAGACTGGCCACATGTTGTGAAAGCCATAGGGATCGTGAACTGCGTCATAAGTCTTTGTATGGTGGATATGCTTTCAATGGAAAAATAGGCTTTTCAAAATAAAGGCACTTCCTAGATGGATGTTCCTCAGGTTTTCGCCTGCCATGTCAGTTCTGTTATACTCACAGACATTATTTTAACAGTTTTGGAAACTTTAGAGTGTTTTCTATCCAAATCTACCAATTATATGCATATCCTAGCTTCTGGACCTGAGTAGCAGGCAGTTTACTTTGGGCATGCTTTTCATCCAAAATTCCGAATGCTGCCCCCTACCCTAGTGAGGTTAACACAGTGTCCAAAGAAGGGCCAGAAGTATACACAATGGTGTCGTCTGCATAGAGGTGGATCAGAGAATCACCAACAGCAAGAGTGACATCATTGATGTATACAGAGAAGAGAGTCGGCCTGAGAATTGAACCCTGTGGCACCCCCATAGAGACTGCCAGAGGTGCGGACAACAGGCCCTCCGATTTGACACACTGAACTCTATCAGAGAAGTAGTTGGTGAACCAGGCGAGGCAGTCATTTGAGAAACCAAGGCTGTTGAGTCTGCCGATAAGAATGTGGTGATTGACAGAGTCGAAAGCCTTGCCAGGTGATGAATACGGCTGCACAGTAATGTCTCTTATCGATGGCGGTTACGATATCGTTTAGGACCTTGAGCGTGGCTGATGTGCACCCTTGACCGGCTCTGAAACCAGATTGCATAGCAGAGAAGGTACGGTGGGATTCGAAATGGTCGGTAATCTGTTTGTTAACTTGGCTTTCGAAGACCTTAGAAAGGCAGGGTAGGATAGATATAGGTCTGTAGCAGTTTGGGTCTAGAGTGTCTCCCCCTTTGAAGAGGGGGATGATCGTGGCAGCTGTATAACAGTATGTATCTCTAGGTCTGTATAACAGTATGTATCTCTAGGTCTGTATAACAGTATGTATCTCTAGGTCTGTATAACAGTATGTATCTCTAGGTCTGTATAACAGTATGCATCTCTAGGTCTGTATAACAGTATGTATCTCTAGGTCTGTATAACAGTATGTATCTCTAGGTCTGTATAACAGTATGTATCTCTAGGTCTGTATAACAGTATGTATCTCTAGGTCTGTATAACAGTATGTATCTCTAGGTCTGTATAACAGTATGTATCTCTCTCTAGGTCTGTATAACAGTATGTATCTCTCTCTAGGTCTGTATAACAGTATGTATCTCTCTCTAGGTCTGTATAACAGTATGTATCTCTCTCTAGGTCTGTATAACAGTATGTATCTCTAGGTCTGTATAACAGTATGTATCTCTAGGTCTGTATAACAGTATGTATCTCTAGGTCTGTATAACAGTATGTATCTCTAGGTCTGTATAACAGTATGTATCTCTAGGTCTGTATAACAGTATGCATCTCTAGGTCTGTATAACAGTATGTATCTCTAGGTCTGTATAACAGTATGTATCTCTAGGTCTGTATAACAGTATGTATCTCTCTCTAGGTCTGTATAACAGTATGTATCTCTAGGTCTGTATAACAGTATGCATCTCTAGGTCTGTATAACAGTATGCATCTCTAGGTCTGTATAACAGTATGCATCTCTAGGTCTGTATAACAGTATGTATCTCTAGGTCTGTATAACAGTATGTATCTCTCTCTAGGTCTGTATAACAGTGTGGACAGTTGGATGATTGTCCCCAACATCAAGCAGAACCACTACACGGTGCACGGTCTGCAGAGTGGAACACGTTATGTCTTCTTTGTCAAGGCCATCAACCAGGCAGGCAGCCGCAACAGCGAACCAGCTCGCCTCAAAACCAACAGTAAGTCCCTTAGCCCTCTGGTCCCTCTGTCCCTTCAGCCCGCCTCAAAACCAACAGTAAGTCCCCCAGCCCTCTGGTCCCTCTGTCCTTCACAGCTTCTTACCCCAGCATTGGGTTCTGCTCTCTTGGTTAGCTCAGTTAGTAAGTCCCCCCACCCTCCAGGCCTCTGTCCCTTCAGCCCTCCTCAAAACCAACACTAAGTCCCCCAGCCCTGTTGCCCCACCATACCGCCAGGCTCCCGGCCCTCCAGACCCTGTCTTCACAGCTGCTTACCTCAGCCTGGGGCTCTACTCTCTGGGTAGACCCACTGGCCCCTGGCCTCCAATTAGATCTGTTCTTCCAGACATTAGAGAACAGCCACTGGCTAGACAGATGAGAGAAAAGGCTTTATTGGTATACCATACATGGACCGGCGCCACCCAACCAGTGATAATGACTCCATTAGACCCATCACTCACTTTCCCTCTCTCTCCCTCCCTCTCTCTCCCTCCCTCTGTCCCTCTCTCTCCCTCCCTCTTTCCCTCCCTCTCTCCCTCCCTCTTTCCCTCTCTCCCCCTCTGTCCCGCCCTCTTTCCCTCTCCCTCCCTCTCTCCCTCCCTCCGTCCATCCCTCCCTCCCTCCCTCTCCCTTCCTCTTTCCCTCTCCCTCCCTCCCTCCCTCCCTCTCTCTCTCTCTCTCTCTCTCTCTCTCTCTCTCTCTCTCTCTCTCTCTCTCTCTCTCTCTCTCTCTCTCTCTCTCTCTCTACCTCCGTCCTGGTCACACGATAGGTTGGCTAATGCCAAGATCTCTCCCTCCTCAGGTACAGCATCACACCTCTACAGCCCTGCCTGTCTGCCTCTCTCTCGCTCAGGGCTTCAATTACTTACAAATGCCCCTGTTACAGCCGGATAGGTGCTGACAGCATTCACATGGATTATTGCATCAGCGAGGCTATGGAGTCACCCGGGGGGAGGTTTGGAGGTGAAACACAGGGTATCTGGAGCTAGCAGTGAGTTAGCATGTCCTCCCTCTCTCATCCCTCCGTCCCTCTCTCATCCCTCTATTCCCTGTCGGTAGAGCCGTAGGCTGCCAGAGGTTTATCACTGGGCCCAGCAGCTAGGCTAAGCTCATACACCCACCCACACACACACACACACACACACACAGACACACACACACAGACACACACACACACACTGTCTCGCTGTATCTCTCGTTATGGTGCCTACTGGTTTGTGCCCACAGCATCAGCCAAGTCGTGGCATGCAGTCCTCTGTCTTTCCTTCCCTGCTCTCCTCTCCTCTCCTCTCCTCTACTCTCCTCCTCTCTTCCCCTGCCCCCTCCTCTCCTCTCCTCTCCTCTCGCCTCCCCTGCTCCTCTTCGCCTGTCCCCTGAATAGATTAGTGTATCAGCCTGTCCTCCCACTCTATCTCTCAGATTTAATGCAGATTAAGCCCTGTATACTATACTGGATTGGCACCTGGCATTTCTCTTCATTATCAGAATCAGCCACCTAGCATAATAACACAAAGATAGATGCTTTTCTCTCTCTCTCTTTCTCTCTCTTTCTCTCTCTGTCTGTCTGTCCGTCTCTCTCTTTCTCTGTAATTAATATACACAGAAGAAGCTCTTCACTAGCATGTAGAGGTAGAGAGAAAATGGGTCACAACAATCAAGAAACATTCATGGTGTATGGTTGGTCCCTCTCCTCAAGCACACAGCCAGCAGCCATTGAGACGAAGTGTCGAAGCCTTTAAGTACCACAGGATAAGTTTTAGTCAAAGCCTGAGGCCTCAGCAGTAAGATGGGAGGATTTTTTTGGTTGTTGTCATATTTTCAGACGGATGGGCAAGAAGCGGCTTAGAGATTTTAGCTTGTCACATTTCAGGGTTGCTGAAACACGTTTCACAAATAACAGTGACATGTAATGTTAATCCCTAAACTCCTTCCACTAGAATACCACTGTGAAACAAGTTGAAACATGAACGCTGTACTCCTGATGGGTATACTGTACATAGGCCGAGCTGTTATCTACTCTATTACTAGGTAATCATTTAAGACAACCAGACATAAATAGAATCACTTGATGTACTTATAAAGGCTGTGACTTCACATTGACAGGCTCGGACATTCATCATCATTCTCAGTAGAAAAAGGGTTCATCAATGAATAATACTGGTGTAGTGAGGATGGAGGAGGAGGACAAGGATGGGGAGATATAGGGAGGATGGAGGAGGAAGATGAGGAAAGATATATATATATATATATATATATATATATATATATATATATATATATATATATATATATATAGGGAAGAGGAGGAGGAGATATAGGGAAGAGGGGGAGGAGAAGGAGGAGGAGGGAGATATAGGGAGGAGGAGGAGGGATATATAGGGAGGAGGAGGGATATATAGGGAGGAGGAGGGATATATAGGGAGGAGGAGGTGGAGGAAGGATATATAGGGAGGAGGAGGAGGAAGGATATATAGGGAGGAGGAGGAGGAGGAGGAGGAAAGATATATAGGGAGGAGGAGGAGGAGGAGGCATATATAGGGAGGAGGAGGAGGGATATATAGGGAGGAGGAGGAGGAGGAGGAGGAAGGATATATAGGGAGGAGGAGGAGGAGATATAGGGAGGAGGAGGAGGAGATATAGGAAGGAGGAGGAGGAGGAGGAGGGATATATAGGGAGGAGGGGAAGGAGGAGGGATATATAGGGAGGAGGAGGAGGAGGAGGAGATATAGGGAGGAGGAGGAGGAGATATAGGAAGGAGGAGGAGGAGGGATATATAGGGAGGAGGAGGAGGAGGAAGGATATATAGGGAGGAGGAGGAGGAGGAGGAGGAGGGATATATAGGGAGGAGGAGGAAGGATATATAGGGAGGAGGAGGAGGAGGAGGAAGGATATATAGGGAGGAGGAGGAGGAGGAGGGATATATAGGGAGGAGGAGGAGGAGGAAGGATATATAGGGAGGAGGAGGAGGAGGAGGAGGACGGATATATAGGGAGGAGTAGGAGGGATATATAGGGAGGCGGAGGAGGAGGACGGATATATAGGGAGGAGGAGGAGGAGGAGGAGGAGGAGGGATACAGAAGGAGGATGGAGGAGGGGGTTGAGGGATGCGTTGCAGAGGGCTTGCTCTGGTCTGGTCGCCTTGTTCTCTGGGGCAGTGTCCTTGTGCTTTCTGCTTGTCTCTCTGACCCTCAGCCTGCAACCATGGCACATCATCTCACTGCCCTCCCTATCTCCTCCTTCTCCTCCATGCCATCTGTCCATCTCTCTGTCTGTGTGTCCCGAGGATAGAGCTGTCATCTAGTCCAGGTCTCTCTCTCTCTCTCTCTCTCTCTCTCTCTCTCTCCTCTCCTCCTCTCTCTCTCTCTCTCTCTCTCTCTCTCTCTCTCTCTCTCTCTCTCTCTCTCTCTCTCTCTCTCTCTCTCTCTCTCTCTCTCTCTCTCTCTCTCTCCTGTAGCAGGGAGCGTGATAGTGTCAGCCAGACTCCCTCTCCTTGCTTCTGACAGGTTTACTCCAGAACTCATAAAGTGTGTGTGCTTTTGAAAAGCATTTTCCATAATTTCCCTTCCTCTGATAGCTAGATACACAACCAGAACGGGTACACAGAAACACATTGCTCCAGCTTTCATTCCATCTCCTCAGTGCCTCAACAATACACAGACACTAATAGAACGGTGAGCATCAGTGAATTACATGTCTGTCATTTATAAAGTATTGTAGGAAAGATGAAATGTCTAATCTTAGTTGTGAAAAAATCCCATGTCTGTTCCCTCAAATAGTTGTATTATTTATCCCGCAGAGGGAAGCCCTTCAACTATGGACTGACACCTCTGTCCTCTCTGACATCTCTCTGTGTCCCAAAGGACACCCTATTCTATATATTATATAGTGCACTGGCATTTTGGGTTGCACACCCGGTCTCCGTGGTAACAGGATGGAACCCTGTAATGAGGTAGTGATGACATTAAGTAACACCTTGGCTCTGTCTGTCACAGCCCTTTGATTTACAGCTCTGTAGGTGTTGGAATACACTGGTAATGAGAGGGATGGCGTGCGTGTGTTTGTGATGACTGTTTCTGGTTTGTTGTTTGCCATGTCGGTGTGCGTCAGTGTGTACACGCCTCTGTGTGCGTTTTTTGTACCTCTGTTGCACGTGCAGCAGCTTCGGTCCCCCTCCTCTCCTCACTCAGCCAGCCAGACCCGCTCTCAGGAGCAGTCCCCAGGAAACCTGTGACAGAGCCAGTGTGTGTTTGAAAATGGCTGCGCTCGCCGAGATAAGCAGATCAAAGCATGCTATTCATGTAATTGGCTTTCAGAAGCACACAGCCAAACCGTCTCATATCCGTGTGCAGTAACACTCAGTCGGAAGGGAGATTATTGGGGCAGGCAGGCAGGGAGAGAGAGAGAGAGAGAGAGGAGGAGGGGAGTGGATGGAGGGAGCTTCATTGTTGCTCATTAAAGCCGTGGAAGACGAGGAGGAGAAGCAGGGATGGAGGAAAAGGAGATTGGAGGTGTCCAGAGTTAAATGTCAGGTCGTTCAGGACCAAGGACAACCTCCAAGTATCCTATACATAGACAGAGAAAGATGCTACTTTGTCATTTTATACCCACACTACCCGTTTCATCCCCAATTCTCTCTTTCTTTCTGTTTTCCCACTTTCTCAATCGATGACCTCAAATGAAAATGTTCCATGGGCATGTTGTTATAGATGTAAATATGATGTTCCCTGTCATAAAACTCACAGTAATAGTCACAATATCCTATTTCTGATGTTCATCTGAGACACTTGACCTGAGGCTGAGTGTCCGCCTGTCTTTCTTCTGCTGCTGATGTTGAATGCTACTGTCTGCTAGACCTAGAGAACCTCTGTGAAGCTAAACGTCTCCCCTGTCTTCTCCTCCACCGCACTTCCAGGTCAGCCTTTTAAGCTTGACCCAAAGACGGCCCACAAGAAGCTGCGTCTGTCCAACGACTGCCTGACCATGGAGAAAGATGAGAGCTCCCTGAAGAAGAGCCACACTCCAGAACGCTTCAGCAGCACGGGGTCGTATGGAGCAGCAGGAAACGTCTTCATCGACAGCGGCTGTCACTACTGGGAGGTGTTGCTGGGCGCCTCCACCTGGTGAGTTGTGATATTGATAATACTGTATGTACACTGTTCGTTGCCACACGACTTCATGCAGAAACACTTGATTTTCCTCCCATTGATCATATAGTGGTGGAATAAGCTTTATCGATACAACATATGTATACTGAATAAAATATATAAACGCAGCAGGCAATAATTTCATATATTTTACTGAGTTACAGTTCATATAAGGAAATAATAGTAAATAATGTATTATTTATTTCATAAGGCCCTAATCTATACATTTCACATGACTGGGAATACAGATATGCATCTGTTGGTCACAGATACTTAAAACAAAATGGGCCTCACAATGGGCCTCATGATCTCATCTGTGCATTCAAATTGCCATTGATAAAATGTAATTGTGTTTGTTGTCCGTAGTTTATGCCTTCCTGACACTCTGTAATCCCCTCTGACAGGTACGCTGTGGGCGTGGCTTACAAGTCCGCCCCTAAGAACGAGTGGAGTGGTAAGAACTCCTCCTCCTGGGTGTTGTCCCGCTGTAACAACAACTTCATGGTGCGTCACAATGGCAAAGAGATGCTGGTGGAGGCCAGCCACCAGCTCAGACGTCTGGGAGTCCTTCTGGACTACGACAACAACTCCCTGTCCTTCTACGACGCCATGAACTCCCAACACCTGCACACCTTTGAGGTCAGCTTCCTGCTCCCCGTGGCGCCCACCTTCATGATCTGGAACAAGTCAGTGATGATCCTGTCAGGGCTTCCGGTGCCGGACTTTGTGGACTGCCCTGAGGAACACCAGGAGGGGATGATGACCCTGTGTCGTCAGCAGGAGTCACCCTACATGTCGGGTCTGAAGGGCTGTCACTGAGTCCGGGACAGGGGTGACTCCCAGTCCCGGAGACCGACAAGGGCTTGGACTGGACTCTGAACTGGGCTGGGCTAGACTCACTTACTTCCTGGGTTTGTGGGCCAATGGGGTTGAATTTTTCTTCTCCTCAGTTTCCTACTTCCTCCTCTTCCTCATTTTACCCAGCTTTCCTCTTTTCTCTTCATGGATGGTTTGTTACATTACCTACTACTTGTCTCAGTGTGAGGATGTGTGTTGTTGTTTATGATATTTACAAATCAACACAGAAGCTTGACTTGCATTGTGTGACTACTAGTCTTGTATTATAAGAAACTTTATTGATCATGATTGATTAGAGGAAAACATGTTAATTATTTATGAATAATAAGTTGGTTTGCTTTTATTTTCTTCTCAATCTCAATGTATTCATGGGACACTTTTTAGATTGGTCTTTATTTCCTCAGTGTTTAAAAAAAGACACAAAATGTATTTGGACATGGTTGTTCTTCCTCTAGATAGCATAGTGGATTTATCTTCTATAGAAATGGGGTAAGATTATGACGTTTATGCGATTTTTAACACAGTGAAATTAACAAAACTGACGGATAAAAAAAATTACGAAAGTTGAATATTCAGGGAGGGAAGAGAGGGTTATAACATTCGATTTGCTATCGGTTTTGATGTCATAGCATGATATGTATTTCCTCTGTGATTGGTTCACACTTCATGTTTTGTTTAGTTCTGTTTTGCTGTGAGAAAAGCATGCTGCATTATAGGATCCCACTTCACTGCCCTTCACTGGTTCACTTCCAGGTTATCATGAGGTAATTCTTGACTCCTGACCTATAGAATCCCTCACTGGTTCACTTCCAGGTTATCATGAGGTAATTCTTGACTCCTGACCTATAGAATTCCTCACAGTCACCGCGGAGCTCCACCACCTCCCCTCACATCCAATCCTTGGTCGAAGTTTACCTATTCCAAAAGGGGTGTGTTGTTATTGGCCGTTGATTTGTATAAAGTCCCAAGACAATGTAGATCTGTTATTTGTCTACCTACCAGTTACCATCCCGATATTCTATCTCTCATAGAAACCATCAGATTTCTATTCAAGAAAATCACAAAACATTTCACCAGATATGGTTAAGATTCCACAGGGAAGACCTTGTAGCTCTATGACATCATCATTCAAAAAACGTAAAGCGTTACATCATCAGATACTTATTATTTATTTGGGCTTTTTTTTAATGTATGGCTTTGGTGGTGTGGACTATGATTTTTACTGATTTTCCTCTGATTTAATATTCAGGGATTGAATACGTAGTGGGTCTGATCAAGACAATCAATAGTATATTTATTATGCAGAGAAAACATAAGTAGTGTGTAGCTTGAAAAACCACTGAACTAGCATGATGTAATACTTTAGATACTAACTGTTAACTTTCTGAAAACCTACGGATGCTTTATTTTTTTCATCGAATTAAACGTAGTAGTGAGGATATTGGGAACAGACAGACTCGTACTACTGATGACGCCAATGTCCTGATGCCGGTGGTTCAATCTCTCACCACACATCAAGGTATTTAGGACATGTCCCAAATGGCACCCTATTCCCTATATAGTGCACTACTTTTGAATGTAAAAAAAATAAATGATGCACTATGTATGCAATAGGGTGCCATTTCAGACACAGATTTAGTTTTCCATGCTAAATGTCATATTTCCTGTTTTTTAAGTTTTCTGTTTTTAATTCGAAAGCACAAACTAACCATCATGCAGATTTGTCTTTGGCACCGTGAAAGTGGGAGACAGAGAGACAGACATATGAATGGATCTGGAACTAACTGGTCCGTCCTCAAGCTTCTTCAAAGAAACAATAGCTACTTTAAGGCTGGAGTGAGTCTTGAGTTCCATTATGGACCTAACAGAACACAATGGTTCAATAGTAAGATGAGAATGGTGAGTTCCATTATGGACCTAACAGAACACAGTGGTTCAATAGTAAGATGAGAATGGTGAGTTCCATTATGGACCCAACAGAACACAGCGGTTCAATAGTAAGATGAGAATGGTGAGTTCCATTATGGACCCAACAGAACACAATGGTTCAATAGTAAGATGAGAATGGTGAGTTCCATTATGGACCTAACAGAACACAGCGGTTCAATAGTAAGATGAGAATGGTGAGTTCCATTATGGACCCAACAGAACACCAGTTCAAGCCGATGAGAATGGTGAGTTCCATTATAGACCCAACAGAACACCAGTTCAAGCCAATGAGAATGGTGAGTTCCATTATAGATCCAACAGAACACCAGTTCAAGCCAATGACAATGGTGAGTTCCATTATGGACCCAACAGAACACAGTGGTTCAATAGTAAGATGAGAATGGTGAGTTCCATTATGGACCTAACAGAACACAGTGGTTCAATAGTAAGATGAGAATGGTGAGTTCCATTATAGACCCAACAGAACACCAGTTCAAGCCAATGACAATGGTGAGTTCCATTATGGACCCAACAGAACACAGTGGTTCAATAGTAAGATGAGAATGGTGAGTTCCATTATAGACCCAACAGAACACAGTGGTTCAATAGTAAGATGAGAATGGTGAGTTCCATTATAGACCCAACAGAACACCAGTTCAAGCCGATGAGAATGGTGAGTTCCATTATGGACCCAACAGAACACAGTGGTTCAATAGTAAGATGAGAATGGTGAGTTCCATTATGGACCCAACAGAACACAGTGGTTCAATAGTAAGATGAGAATAGTGAGTTCCATTATAGACCCAACAGAACACCAGTTCAAGCCAATGACAATGGTGAGTTCCATTAAGGACCCAACCGAACACAGCGGTTCAATAGTAAGATGAGAATGGTGAGTTCCATTATAGACCCAACAGAACACCAGTTCAAGCCGATGAGAATGGTGAGTTCCATTATAGACCCAACAGAACACCAGTTCAAGCCGATGAGAATGGTGAGTTTCATTATAGACCCAACAGAACACCAGTTCAAGCCGATGAGAATGGTGAGTTCCATTATGGACCCAACAGAACACAATGGTTCAATAGTAAGATGAGAATGGTGAGTTCCATTATGGACCTAACAGAACACAGCGGTTCAATAGTAAGATGAGAATGGTGAGTTCCATTATGGACCCAACAGAACACCAGTTCAAGCCGATGAGAATGGTGAGTTCCATTATAGACCCAACAGAACACCAGTTCAAGCCGATGAGAATGGTGAGTTCCATTATAGACCCAACAGAACACCAGTTCAAGCCAATGACAATGGTGAGTTCCATTATGGACCCAACAGAACACAGTGGTTCAATAGTAAGATGAGAATGGTGAGTTCCATTATAGACCCAACAGAACACCAGTTCAAGCCAATGACAATGGTGAGTTCCATTATGGACCCAACAGAACACAGTGGTTCAATAGTAAGATGAGAATGGTGAGTTCCATTATAGACCCAACAGAACACAGTGGTTCAATAGTAAGATGAGAATGGTGAGTTCCATTATAGACCCAACAGAACACCAGTTCAAGCCGATGAGAATGGTGAGTTCCAATATAGACCCAACAGAACACCAGTTCAAGCCAATGAAAATGGTGAGTTCCATTATGAACCCAACAGAACACAGCAGTTCAATAGTAAGATGAGAATGGTGAGTTCCATTATAGACCCAACAGAACACCAGTTCAAGCCGATGAGAATGGTGAGTTCCATTATAGACCCAACAGAACACCAGTTCAAGCCGATGAGAATGGTGAGTTCCATTATAGACCCAACAGAACACCAGTTCAAGCCGATGAGAATGGTGAGTTCCATTATAGACCCAACAGAACACCAGTTCAAGCTGATGAGAATGGTGAGTTCCATTATGGACCTAACAGAACACCAGTTCAAGCTGATGAGAATGGTCTTCCATTTATAGAGCTAGCTGAATACTGGACTCAAGAGGTCAGAGGTCTTTTAAATAACACTGCTTTGATTATAACAGGTGGTAACACTTCACTGTAGACCCCCTTACGTATGCATTCATAAAGCCTTTATAACAGCTACATAAGACATAACAGCAGTTAAATGCTGTTTTTAAGGGTAATATCAGTGCTGACTGAAGGGGAGGTGTTGTTTGTGCTTTCATTTTTCTTTTTTAGTCTAGCAGCAGATTTGTGAATGTTAGCCCTTACAACAACAAAAAAGATTGGGGTTTTAAAACTGTAGTAAAAGTGTAGTAACTACAGTCGACTGTGGTATTTTGGATGCAGTGATTGCAGAATAACTGCAGTGTTCTGCAGTTGAACTGCAGTTATACTGCACTGTAACTGCAGTTACACTGCAAAATTACTGCAGTAAAAAAAAAGTGTTATTTTGGACGCAGTATTTGCAACGTACTGCAGTTATACGGCATTCTAATTACAGTTATACTACAGTGTACTGCATATATACTGCATTCTAACTACAGTTATACTACAGTGTACTGCAGTTATACTGCATTCTAACTACAGTTATACTACAGTGTACTGCAGTTATACTGCATTCTAACTACAGTTGTACTACAGTGTACTGCAGTTATACTACATTTTAACTACAGTTTACTGCTACAATACTGCATTATAACTACAGTTATACTACAGTGTACTGCAGTTATACTGCACTCTGACTGCAATCTTTTTTTGTAAGGGACGTTTCTTGAATTATCAGAAAGACGATCAATTTGAAGAAAACATCAGAGGTGATAACTGTGGCTGCTGATTTCTGGGCTGAACTGACAAGATACCTTTTATTTGTACAAGAAGTGCATTTGACTGGGTCACCTACTGCATGCATGACTTGGTCCATACAGTCTGTGTCTATCTCATGAAGGTTTTATAGAAACAGATTCACAACAAAATGTCAATTTGAAATAGACAACTTTATTGAGACGTGTGTTCATGCATATCATTCAGGTAGTTTTGCTGTGCTTTGTGCTACTACTACCGGTCAATAAACACACTGAGAATAATTGACTCTCTTTGTAGTTCAGTCAGTATACAGTACCTTCTAGACATGATGGAATATATCATAATTTTGCATTTCTTTTGTGTTTCTAAAAGGAATTATTTTTTACAACTCTAGAAATAGATTCTTTACTTCCTCTGATATTTGAATCAAAACAACAGCTCTATGTTCAGTAAAACAACATCAACATAACACTTTTGTTTCAAAAAGATCTCTGACTCGTAGAAAGAAAATGTATATTATATAACATTTTATAATATACAAAAATATATTAACTCATGCTATTTATGTGAACTTAAAAAGTCCAATTTAAAAGTCGTATTACAAAGTCATTAGTTATTGTATTCTGTTATTATCCTCACTGTCCTTCGCATTTTCCACAGATAGGGCTGTTGTGTAGCCGTCACATGGAGATATTAGTAGATAACATCTGCCCGAGACACTGGACTCAGAACGGAGGACCTTTTAACTTCCATGATGGACAGAAAGATATGGCATGCCATCATTCAGCAAGTAGCTAAGCATCTCATGGGTTTGTAGGGAGGGGTTGTCTAAGCCTGCATTTTCAGGCCTGGGGGTTGTGGGCATGGTTATGAGAGAGGCCTGCTGGGCTGGCAGGGCGTACAGGGCCCAGGGTTAGTTGGAGGGGCATCGCCCTGTACCCCTCATCTGCTGTCCCTGGCACTGGGAATTAATGTGCACTTCAGGTCTCTCTTTCTGCCCTGAATGTAATTGTTTTTATTCTAGGCATGGAATGGCTCATAGGTCCCTGTCTGCTCCATGCCAAGTCAAATGACGGCAGAACACCCTTGTGTAGTAACGGCTGTTATCATTGTCAACATGCAATGCATTTGGGGAAAATCCTCCCAGAAAAATGAAACATTTATATTCCTCTCATTAGTGGCTTTTTAATTGCTTTGCCTCTTGCAGCTGCACGATGCTGGCAACCAGAAACTCAACTTCCCAGTCAGAAGGAAAACCAACCAAATTACGAGCCACTAACAAAATGTTCACTGCATGTGTGCATCCGCCTCTATCCACATGAAATGTTGATCTAATTACATATCAAAGGCAGCGTTAGATAACACTAACCTTCATTAGCCATTCATGAGTCATGTTGACGGCAGGGTAGCCTAGTGGTTAGAGTGTAGGGGTGGTAGGTAGCCTAGTGGTTAGAGTGTAGGGGCGGCAGGTAGCCTAGTGGTTACAGTGTAGGGGCGGTAGGTAGCCTAGTGGTTAGAGTGTAGGGGCGGCAGGTAGCCTAGTGGTTAGAGCGTAGGGGCGGCAGGTAGCCTAGTGGTTAGAGCGTAGGGGCGGTAGGTAGCCTAGTGGTTAGAGCGTTGGGGCGGCAGGTAGCCTAGTGGTTAGAGCGTAGGGGCGGCAGGTAGCCTAGTGGTTAGAGCGTAGGGGCGGCAGGTAGCCTAGTGGTTAGAGCGTAGGGGCGGCAGGTAGCCTAGTGGTTAGAGCGTGAGGGCGGCAGGTAGCCTAGTGGTTAGAGCGTGGGGGCGGCAGGTAGCCTAGTGGTTAGAGCGTAGGGGCGGCAGGTAGCCTAGTGGTTAGAGCGTAGGGGCGGCAGGTAGCCTAGTGGTTAGAGTGTAGGGGCGGCAGGTAGCCTAGTGGTTAGAGCGTAGGGACGGCAGGTAGCCTAGTGGTTAGAGTGTAGGGGCGGCAGGTAGCCTAGTGGTTAGAGAGTAGGGGTGGCAGGTAGCCTAGTGGTTAGAGTGGAGGGGTGGCAGGTAGCCTAGTGGTTAGAGAGTAGGGGCGGCAGATAGCCTAGTGGTTAGAGTGGATGGGGCGGCAGGTAGCCTAGTGGTTAGAGTGTAGGGGCGGCAGGTAGCCTAGTGGTTAGAGTGTAGGGGCGGCAGGTAGCCTAGTGGTTAGAGTGTAGGGGCGGCAGGTAGCCTAGTGGTTAGAGTGTAGGGGCGGCAGGTAGCCTAGTGGTTAGAGTGTAGGGGCGGCAGGTAGCCTAGTGGTTAGAGTGTAGGGGCGGCAGGTAGCCTAGTGGTTAGAGTGTAGGGGCGGCAGGTAGCCTACTGGTTAGAGCGTTGGGCCGGCAGGTAGCCTAGTGGTTAGAGTGTAGGGCCGGCAGGTAGCCTAGTGGTTAGAGTGTAGGGCCGGCAGGTAGCCTAGTGGTTAGAGTGTAGGGCCGGCAGGTAGCCTAGTGGTTAGAGTGTTGGGCCGGCAGGTAGCCTAGTGGTTAGAGCGTTGGACTAGTAACCAAAAGGTTGATAGATCAAATCCGCGAGCTGACAAGGTAAAAATCTGTCATTCTGCCCCTGAACAAGGCAGATAACCCATTGTTTTTTAGGCCGTCATTGTAAATAGGAATTTGTTCTTAACAGACTCTCCTAGTTAAATAAAAAATAAAAAATAAAAAAAATAGTTCAGTAGTACTCTGTAAGTAGGAGGAGAGGACTGGTCTCTGATGACTGTTTAGTTCAGTAGTACTCTGTAGGTAGGAGGAGAGGACTGGTCTCTGATGACTGTTTAGTTCAGTAGTACTCTGTAGGTAGGAGGAGAGGACTGGTCTCTGATGACTGTTTAGTTCAGTAGTACTCTGTAAGTAGGAGGAGAGGACTGGTCTCTGATGACTGTTTAGTTCAGTAGTACTCTGTAGGTAGGAGGAGAGGACTGGTCTCTGATGACTGTTTAGTTCAGTAGTACTCTGTAGGTAGGAGGAGAGGACTGGTCTCTGATGACTGTTTAGTTCAGTAGTACTCTGTAGGTAGGAGGAGAGGACTGGTCTCTGATGACTGTTTAGTTCAGTAGTACTCTGTAGGTAGGAGGAGAGGACTGGTCTCTGATGACTGTTTAGTTCAGTAGTACTCTGTAGGTAGGAGGAGAGGACTGGTCTCTGATGACTGTTTAGTTCAGTAGTACTCTGTAGGTAGGAGGAGAGGACTGGTCTCTGATGACTGTTTAGTTCAGTAGTACTCTGTAGGTAGGAGGACAGGACTGGTCTCTGATGACTGTTTAGTTCAGTAGTACTCTGTAGGTAGGAGGACAGGACTGGTCTCTGATGACTGTTTAGTTCAGTAGTACTCTGTAGGTAGGAGGAGAGGACTGGTCTCTGATGACTGTTTAGTTCAGTAGTACTCTGTAGGTAGGAGGAGAGGACTGGTCTCTGATGACTGTTTAGTTCAGTAGTACTCTGTAGGTAGGAGGACAGGACTGGTCTCTGATGACTGTTTAGTTCAGTAGTACTCTGTAGCGAATTAGAGCAATTTCTCTCTCTGAGAACATCAGTATTGCTTGTTGAGATCTGGAAGACATCACTTAGAGCTGGGCCAATGCTAAGGACTGTTAAATTAAACAATAGCAATCAACGTTTAAAGATAACAGCTCAGGGAAAGCAAATGGTAAAATGGTAAAATGACTTCAAACATACACTGTATTTCATTGGTCAAAAACAAGAGATGTGAAATGGATATTTGTACAATACAGCACGTGTTGTCTGCATGATGGATCCTTCCAATAGCATACCGATCTCACCACTACACCTCCTCCTTCTCCACCTCCTCCTCCTCATCCTCCACCACCTCCTCCACCTCCTCCTCCCCATCCTTCTCCAGCTCCTCCTCCACCTCCTCCTGCAGCTCCTCCTCCTCCACCTCCTCCTCCTCAACCTCTACCACCTCCTCCACCTCCTCCTCCCCATCCTCCTCCAGCTCTTCCTCCACCTCCTCCTGCAGCTCCTCCTCCTCCACCTCCTCCTCCTCAACCTCCACCACCTCCTCCACCTCCTCCTCCCCATCCTCCTCCAGCTCCTCCTCCTCCTCCTCCCCATCCACCTCCTCCTCCTCAATCTCCTCCACTTCCTCCCCATCCACCTCCTCCCCATCCTCCTCCTCCCCATCCTCCCCATCCACCTGTTCCACCTCCTCCCCATCCTCCACCTCCTCTTCCCCATCTTCCTCCAGCTCCTCCTCCTCCTCCACCTCATCCTCCTCCTCCACCTCATCCTCCTCCTCATCCTCCTCCTCCACCTTCTCCTCCACCTCATCCTCCTTATCCCCATCCTACTCTTCCTCAATCTCCTCCATCTGCTCCCCATCCTCCACCTCATCCTCCTCCTCCTCCTCAACCTCCTCCTCATCCTCCCCATCCTCCTCCTCATCATCCTCCTCCTCCTCCTCCTCAACCTCCTCCCCATCCTCCCCATCCTCCTCCTTCTCCTCCACCTCATCCTCCTCCTCCTCATCCACCTCTTCCTCAACCTCCTCCACCTGCTCCCCATCCTCCACCTCCTCCCCATTCTCCAACTCCTCCTCATCCTCCTCCGCCTCCACCTCATCCTCCTCCTCCTCTTCCTCAAACTCCTCCTCCACCTGCTCCCCATCCTCCCCATCCTCCTCCACCTCCTCCTCCTCCTCCTCCTACTCCACCTCCTCCTCCTCCTCCCATCTACCATCAGCTGATATAGGCCAGTTATACACATAAACATATCAATCTGTCTGTGATCTATAGGCTCTAGTCCGGGACGCTCATAACTATCCACCATCCACAGTACTTTTAAGGCCTCTCTCTCTCTCCAGCTGCCAGTTCCATTTCCATGGGAGCAGATTCTGCTGAGATCTATCTAAAATATCCAGCCCCATCACTCTCTGTCAATGGGTACCATAAAGGACTGGGGCTCTCAGTCCATCTCCTCTATCTCTCTCTCGCCTTCTCTCTCGCTCCCTCTATTTCCCCCTCTCTCTCTTTCTCTCTCTCTCTCTCTCTCTCTCTCTCTCTCCCCCCTCCCCCTCTCTCTCTCTCGCTCTCTGTCTCTCAATCCCCCTCCCTCTGTCTCTCTCTCCCCCCTCCCTCTCTCTCTCTCTCTTTCTATCTCTCACCTCCTCTCTCTCTCCCCCTCTCTCTCTCTCTCTCTCTCTCTCTCTCTCTCTCTCTCTCTCTCTCTCTCTCTCAATCCCCCTGCCTCTCTCTCTCTCCTCCCCTCTCTCTCTCTCTCCCTCTCTTTCTCTCTCTCTACTCCTCTCTCTCTCCCCCCTCCCTCTCTCTCTCCCCCTCTCCCTCTCTCCTCCTCTCGCTCTGTCTCTCTTCATCTCTTGGTGGCTTGTTTGATGGATTCCCACCTCAGGAGATGAATCTGGATGGAGTTGTGTGGAGCAGTGATCTACTGCCTGTTTAGATCCTTTTTTCCTGAGACTCTGAGTGCCTCACCATCAGCCTCCCCTCC